>NC_133931.1:96375928-96588428 GCF_031877795.1 Strix aluco
TCCAGGATTATGGCAAATAAACCTTCCTCACTGTGAGAGGAACAACTAGTGGCCATGAATCATGCATTTTCAAGCACTAGAGAAGATGAGCAATACGTAAATACCTCCTTACTTAAATGATTTTTGAGGAATGCTTTCCATAAGAATAGGCTGGGAAATGTTGTTCTGTGCACAAGAGAACATACCTCTGACTCATTCAGAAATGACATGGTCCCACTGCTTCACAGACAACTACAAATGGAAAAAACAATTGCAAGAAAACCAAAGGTGATTCTTTTTTTTCTTCAACTGAAGGAACAAAGCAGCAACAACAAATGACTTTGTGTCAAAAGAAGACTTCCAGGCGAGTTGAAGTTAAACACTTCCTTCTCACGTCCTGCAAGTAAAACAAAGGACTCGATGCACTGAAGTTGTGACACAGCAGCTGGGGGAGGCATTTTTATCCCTCACCCTACTGACTGGCACATGCATGCAAACTCATCTTCCTCCTGAATGAAGTTGAACCAAATTCACCCTGTCCCCCTCAGGAAAGGATCCTGGCCACCGGGCAATTGTGTATTTGCATCTCTGTGTATAAGGTCAGGGGAAGGGAGAGCATTCCTCTTAATTTCTCCTGTGGAAGCACTGCCATGTATTGCCATGGAGAGCACATTAGCCACCCAACTGGAGTCCTGCCTTGCCACTGAGCCAAATTCAGCTCTTTTTATAAATGAGAAGCAGCACTAATAGAAGAGGCTAAGGGACTCCACACCACTTTCCCCAATTTAAAATATTATAGCAATTCTGACATTCTCTGGGCAAATAGTTGACTTAAGTTCAAAACCCATCAGCTAAAGGTAGGAAAGGAGCTCTTCCAAGTCCTAACCTCTGTGATGATGGAAAAGTTGAGAGGCCAGGGCCGCTTCATCCCTCGCATTACAAAAGTTTAGTCTCAATTTCTTTCATCAGAGAAAATTACTCATGAACATGTGTTACTCATGAATGTAACACAAATCAATGCTTTTCAGCAGGCTTGCTTCTAATTTTATGTACACCCATCTATCATATCTGTATAAGTAACATTAGAAACATATATTAATGAAAACAATCATCTGATTATAAATCATCTGGATCTGAAACAACCTTAGGTGTCTTCACAACAAGCAGGAATTATGCATTGCATGCAGGACCTACTAAGCTAATGATACTTTTACATTCTGTGGTGCTTACTGCGTGCAAAATAACGTTTGAGATCATTTAAGACGTAACGCCACAGCATAAAAGACATCCTTAATTTTATGCTGGTGGCCCATTATAAAACAAAATAACAGCTAGACCAGTCTTCCAGGTCCCCTGTGCTGAGCTATTGCTTGCTCTCAGCAAGGTGCATTTACAGATTTGTGAATTTCTCCTGCCGATTGAACCACCTTATTGTGTTTTGATACTTTTACTGCTTCTAGTGAAGTTGGCTGCCAAAGTGCTTCTTAGCTGGAGACTGGATTTACAAAAGACTTGTATCAAAATATCTTCGGTGGGTTTCTGGACAGAATCTGATTTACCTATACAAGTAGTCAGAGAGATCATCCTATACAGCAGAATCATGGCTGCTCTCCTTACTGTCTAAATCAAGCTTTCATTTTTCCATTCAACTCTTAGGTCCACAGAGTGAGGAAAGAAGAAGGGGAAGGGACTTAATCTCATTGTGTCTTGTATGCTGTTAATTTAGAGGAATACATTTGAAAGTAGCAGCAGGCACCTAAATACACTGGAAGCAACAGAATCCACATGCACTGAAGAACCATGTGAAAGGAGAGCAGTAAATTATATATTCCAGTCCCTAGTTTTAGACTTCTGCATCTGAAGATTTGGACCAGGCCTGGTCTCCTAGCTCCTATGGCATGTGCTTGCCATGCAGGCAATGAAAATCCAACCTGCCAGCTAGGAATAACCTGGAGGAGGCCAAGAACTCTGCCTCTGTTGTGATCCCAGTTTGATTTGAGTAGCTGAAACCTCACAGATGAAAACCGCACATAATTGAGACAAACCAGAAATATGAACAACACACAAACCTTGTGTCACTTTCTCTGGAAAGTTTCTTTTCAAAACAGAAGTGTTTAGCTAAAAGCATTTCCTCCTCTTCAAATTTTAGATACGCCTGGAAGAGAGCTCTATTTGAAGCACGATATTTGCAGGATCATACGAATGTCTGATCCAATTAATGGGAACAGAGTTTATTTCTGGGGAAAGGTCTACCTCCCTTTGTCCCACAGTTTCAGGTGAGGTTTTCTAATGCAGTTTGATGGTTGTTATCAGGCAAGCAACCAGCCTCTTCCCAGAGTGGACAAATTAACTGATTAAAAGCTCTGCTAGTGCCATGACTCTGTACACCCAATTCTATTCTTACTGGGCATACTGCTTGCCAGAATAATATTTAGTTAGGTCCAGATGCTCAGACTTCCCTGTTGTTACACCCATTTGTATAAGCACCCATTAATTTTGAGCCAGCGTTACTTTGCCAACATCTTATGTAGGGGAATTGGAAGAACGGAAAACAGCCCCTACTAAACTTGGCGATTCATCTAAACAGGTTTTGTTTCAGCAAAGCAAAATTTGTACCAGTCTGCATCCCAATTACCTCAGCCAAATCTGCTACGATTTGTAATTACATTATTATTTTAAATTAATCTATCCGTGAATTACAGTTGTCTTTTGTTTATTCACTTGTTTAGACTGGTCTAAAAAAATGAGCCAGGCTTTCAGACATTTATAATAAAAGCAAAATGACTAAAAAGACCTACTTTTTTTTAGTTTGCATTAATGAGTTCATCCCAAAATATATATGCAATAATATAGGAAATTAAGTTATAAATGTAGGGATGTGCTCCGAGTCACCATGAAAATCTGCATGCAAATGCATAATAATCACAAATCTACATTATTACAGTATTAAAAAATACCTACAATTAAATTATCATGTGGAAATAATCATAATGTTATTGGAAACTCAATTATTGTGGCAACCCTTGTCGGGGAATTAGCAGGCTATGGCAAAGGCAAGTCAGACCTGAATTCATCAAATATATATTATCACAATATTACATGTTCACTTCGATTCCATGCAAAGACAAACATCCTCACTCACTAGTGTCTGCTCAATGCATTTGTATTATTCATGAACAACTCTGTGATCTATTATACATACAAAACTGATTGTACGCTGCTTGCCGGAGGCTACAATGCAGAGACACAGAATTAATTTTATTATATACACATGCATGATAATTGTGTAGAATTCGGTCAAATATCAAACTCTGCTCCTGTGCTCCATTATTTTACTTTCCAAAAAGAGGTCTAAGGTCAGCAGCAATTTCTCTTTGGCGACAGTGAAACTCTTTGTCATTTAGAGTAGAAAGTTCCTGGGTACTAATGAGCCTGGAGCTGTGATGAATGGTCACACATTCCCTTTCCTTTCCAACCCCCACCCATCAAAGGGAAAATGTAACTTTTATTGAGATTCTCAAGAATTCCTTGCCTCTCATGCACACAGAAGTCACTTTGGGCTGTGGACCTAAAGGACTTGATTTGTCAGAGATGGAGGCAACTTTTTTGCTTGTTTTGGAGGCTTAGCTAAAATTGCATGAGAAGATGATCAACGATTAAGGAAACTTGTTTGCAGATGTAGCTTTATTCCTGTAAGAACTGCTGTTATTTTCAAGACATTTAAGTAAACCCTCCAGAAGAAACCCACAGGGCCATCTTCCCTGCTACAAGTTTTCATTAAAAACAAACAACTATCTCCCCCTCTCTTCAATAGCACAAGACTGATAGGAAGGCCTTGTTCCTCTTCTCCCAAATCTTCCAAACATTTTGCCAGAAAGACAAAGAGTAGTAGCATCCAAGACATTTGTAATTGTTTGAAGACACAGGGAGATAGAAATACATCAAACTTGAGAAGGAACTTGAACAAGGCTCACCAACTCTAAGTCCTGGTCTGATTTCAAATGTAATTGAAAATCACCAGGACACTCAACTTCAACGCTTCATTTTAGGTAAAAGCCAGGTCTAGGGGAGTAAGTGGTACGTGCAAATTTTGGCAACAATAACTACTATCACTCAGCTTAGGTGATGGGTATCAGCTCCCATGTACTGCAGTTACATAAATACCCCTGAGCACGCATCCAGACGAATGATCCAAAAGCTTGTTTCAGGAATGAGAAGAAAAAAAAGGTCATCTTTAACTGAACAAAAAAACTGTCCAGTGTACCATTCCCCATGCTGCATTAAAAAAATCAAACCCTAAAACATCTTTCCTTGCAGTTCCATTCACTCCCACTCTACATCCACTGTCCAGGCTTTTGGCTCTCATCATGCTCATCTGAATCTCTGATCTTTAAGACTGAGAACATTTACTCCTTGCCCAGTTCATTCATAGTAGGGTTTTATTCAAGCATATCCCAAACTTGCTCTTGCGTTACTGTTGTGCTTTCAACAGTCATAAGCAAAAGGTGCACTCCAATGCATTTATATTCTAGATTCATAACATTTATGGAAGTAAACTGTAACAAGGACTCTAAATGGTTTCTCTAAATCTACTCATGAGCCAGGGGAGATTTAAACAACTTCACCTTTAAATCTACTTTTTGTGTGCTTATGTCATGTCCAGAGTCCATAATTTTCATAGCTCTGAGAACAATGCAGGATGATCTGTGTTTAGTAGTGCATTACTCACAAGTTTTCCACAATATCATAAATTTATTATAAATTGGTTAAATAATCACTGTCTTAATTAAGGAATGTGATAGACACACAAGAAGAACTCAGGGATGAGGAAGTGAATGAATCCCTCACATAACATGTGGCTCCATCACAAGCGGTAACAAGTGAACATGTTAAACTGGGCTGTTTATTTTGGCTGACTCATAGCCACAAACAATAGAAACTGCAAAAACACAGCTCTGACCAGTCTCCAGGGCAGCAGTTTAGTTAACTGAAATGTTGGAGGTGCAGAAGAAAAGCTCTTGCTCTCAAAAGAACATCTCAGTAACTCATTTTGTCACTTAATTGTTTATAATTCCATTCCGTTCTTAAAAATTTCTGGTTTTGGTTAGGCACAAACCTCTACCTTTTTTAGTGATAGAAATGACTCCAAGAGAGCTGGCACCTTTTAGACATCCCACTCTTCCATAGTAAACCCAGGATTATTTTCTGCCATTTCAGGTTGGCCTGGCAATTAGGTGAGAAGCAGGACCTTAGGGCTCAGGCAGTATCGTTTAACTTCAATCTTTGTTGTAAAAGTAGGTAACAAACTGTTGGGTCTCAGAGAAGATTTCTCCTGGAGATTGTTAGCTCAGCAGGCTCCGGCAGGCAGTAGGATAATGGGGAGAAAGGCCCTACTGAAACTACTTATTTTGTCATCATTATCCAAGACTTGTGACTTCTTATGTACGTATATGAAATTTCAGTAATTCAAGCTTGTACCTCTCGCTAGCACTAAGCCAGTGTGGTTTGAGTTCAGATAAAAATTTTAAGATTTTAATAAATTCAGTTAAACATCAACCAAACCTCTTAACCACATGAGGAGATCGAACAATTTGAGAGGACACACTTTTATTAAACCTGAGATTGTTGCTCTGTCTGGTATGCCTGAAAATACCTCCATGGGTTACCCATGGCACTCGGGCACTTTCCCACTGGCCTTCAACTGGTAAAACATACAGGGCAAAAACATTGCCGTTAAACCACATTTTCCAAGCTTGTAAAATAAACTTATTTTTAAAATCACACAGGTTTTAATTGGTTTGCTCAACTCCAGTTATTAGTAGCCACACTAGAACCACCAGTTAAACAGCAAATTGTTGCAAAGACCCATGTTTTTTCCTCAGTTAACATTTATTTTGTATGTATCCATAAAAGCGCTACATGAAAGAAGTGTGGACACATGGATCAAGTCTTGGCTTCATTTTCTTGCCAGCTATCAGACAGCATTGCTCATGCGCAAATCTTTTTGTATTTAATATCCATAGTGCAAAAGCATCCACTGCTCCCAATTAGGATTAAGAAATTTTATGAGAGGTGTTGTACAAAACAAAGATTGTCACAGTTCTGCCACAAAGCACTTACAGTTGGACAAGTTGGCAACTATTGCTGCATTGTGTATTATGTGAGAAGTAATTTTTAATGTTATTCTAGTCACCTTTAAATGAAAATATGACACTATATGTAGCTCTATGTGGTAATGGAGGATATTACACTTCCTGCAACAAATGCAGGACAATACTTCAGCAGCTACCAAGGCAAAATAGCTACTTTGTCTTACCAGGGGTTTTTTATATTTTTGTGCATATATTTTATTTCAGTCAAAAATTCAATGACATAATAGTATTAGGCAAGCTGAATCTAATCTAAAAGATAATTCTTTTTCAAACAAAAAAAAGTTGACCAAAATTAACAAAAGTATACATTTTGACTCTCGTCCTAATGGGAACAATTTGACACCTGATTTCAAAATTTAGTAATATTTTTAAGAGATGTATCCCTTCTTCAACACTTGTTTCGCCAAGAGAGATGACATCATAGCGATTTTCTTGTGTTTGGTTTAACAGAACACTTACTCTCACTCTTAACCAATGACAAAAAGGCTTTTCTAGTTCATGAAGTACAAAAAAATAAGAAAAAAGTCAAATCTTTGCACAGCCCTACTGGTCATGATCAACCTTCCTTCTTGGGAGGCATATTAAGACAGAACAGGTTACCTCTGAGATGAGTTTAGTAATCTTTGGGAAACCTGCATTACTGACAGAGAACAGTGTTCCCACGGCTGAGCAGAGAGCTGGATGGGATCAGAGCTCAGGAGTAATGCCTCCCAGTCACATGCGATCCCCAGCTCTCTTCTGCAGCCCACTAAAGGCCCTTGGCAACACGAATTCCCTAAATGAGGCAGTAGAGGATGCTTCTTCAAATATCTCCTTGATGCCAAGGATGTTTCTATGGTAATTCTGCGTTCAAAGTTACAGGCTCGTGCTGCATGAGAGGCTACACCAGGGCCCAAGGAGATGAATGAACCTATCTAAGGTTGTGCATACCCAGGGGGCTTCCATAATTTTGGGTGCGCAAAAATGCAAAGACAGAATAATGACAATGTTGTGCTGCACTTCAATTGTTGAATTACTTCAATACCTTGCTCACAGATGTGTGCATGTGAATTTAATCAACCAAACTCCTCACAGACAGCAGAGATTATTCTGAGATATTATTCCTGCTTCTGCTACAGAAAAAGAAGCGACCAGCCTTTCATAACCTCTTGTATACAGTGCTGTGTGTGTGAATGCATACACACACCCCCTCTCTCTACACACACAAAAGAAAAATGAAAAGTTTCCTATGTATAGCACATTATTCACAGAAAGAGATGACTTCTAATAACACTCACCTTTTCATGCAGAAAAAACACACCAAAAACCTGCTTGATTGTTCATCTACCTAAACATTTACAACAACAAAACAACAGGGGAAAAGGAAAGGTGGCACTATCAGAAATAAATATCTGAAGAAAATGAGTTTTTTTCTTATCACTTTAAATCCTAGAAAAGGAAGCTTTTCACTATCTTTTCTTCTTGAATCATTCTATGCTTCAGATCCTAAGTCAGTACATTCAACTATTCAATTTACAGTTCAATAATAGGGTCTAACACTGTCTTTTAAATGCATACAGAAAAGTTGCATCTTTTTGCTTTCATTTTCCCTGTGTGTTTGTTGCATACTGAGATCAAATTCCCTGCAGGCATCCTAACCTTGCAATTGGAGAAACAGTGCTCTAGGGTTTTCCACGTGTCTAATATACCTGGATAAAAACTGCTAATTGTCACTAACTTCCATTAAATGACAGCAGTAAGGCACGAAATATGCTCAATTTGCAGACGCTAGTGCCACTGGGAGTTAGCAGCAGATTAATAATTGTGCAGACCTCAAACATTCCCCTGGCACTGCCAGTCTGGGTTTCCAATGTAATGCCAGATTACAAGGCCTTTCTTTTTAGCTTGCTTTCCTAAAGAAATAAGGCTTAGGCAGTTGCACTGTCTCCCTGTGCATGCGTTTGACTGTCCTACCTTCCCACAATAATTTCTGGTCAATCTGAATACATTTTATAGGAGGATAGAGGTCACAAACATACAATGGCCTTAGCAATTTTGTGAAAAACAGGCAGCTAGGTAGATATAATGAAGCCTGAGCTTCTAGATTCAGATATTCTTGCAGACAGATGAACCCTAATTCTGCTCAAGTTTTGTAAGCACTGAAAGTAGAAGGGAGATGTGCTATATCACATATTCAGCAGGCAGCAACTCTTGCATGACCACCTTTATAGATCAGGTGTCACACTAGGTTCCTAGTTGTGTTTGGGGTTTTTTTTATTATTATTTTTACAAACCTATAAGCCAAAAATCCTATTTCAGCTTGAGGCTTTGAGTGCACATCAGGAGGCAGCTTCTTGCACAGGTACAATCTTGCTCTGGTTTCCTCCAGATAAGTTCAGGAGCCAACACTTTACCTCCCCCTTTCTTCTTGCTCTGTTGCTGCTGCTGTTTCCTCTCTGCTCTTGGCGTACATGGGCACATACTCTTGGGTATGAGGACACCACCCCTGTGGCATGCAAGCTTACTGACGGCTCCAGTGGCATGACAAAGCTCATTTCTGCATGCAGCAACACGATTACAGCGAAGGTGAGGGCGAGGTTGAGCCGATGTGTTTCAACACTGCTTTCTTGGTATTTATTACTGTGCCGTAGCATTCCTCCAATCTGGCCTGCTGCTGCTCCAGCTGCTTATGCAAGCTCCTGATTGAGCGCAACAGCAGAAGCCGTCGGTACATAGCTAGCTGGAGCCGGTACTTCTCCTTTTCCTCCTTTTTCTTATTTTCTAAAGTCTCCATTACTTTCGCAGTCTTCATCCAAATCACCCGGCCCACACTGCAAAGGGCCATATTGCCCTTGGCACTTCTCCCTGCCTGCTGCATGTGGTAGCCTCCAGCATCAGTTCCAGGCAGGGCAGTGACAGCCTGCCGGGGCTCGCTGGCCCTGCCAGGCACCCTTGGGACCTGCAGCACCTCCAAACTCAGGTCGTCATCACAGCAGGGGCTTTTGGAGCACAGGGAGGCAATGCCCACAGGCTGCAGGTTACCAACTGCCACAGGATATGATGAGCCACCTAACGATGCACTTACAACTGTTGGATGATGCTCAGCCAACCCAGAGGCTGTCCTCTGTGCCTGGCCACCACTAAGCATCTCTGGGCCAGTCAGGGCTTTTGCCTGGGCCACGGCCTTGCTGGAGAGGACAGACAGTCTTTCTGGCACTGCTGAGTTTCCCTTGTCTTCATTAAGGCTGGCTAACGAAGGGCTGGCAGAGCAACTGGGGGATGCCGTTACAGCATCAGGATTCAGAAATGGGTCTTCATCATCACTGTTATTTTGGATCCCCTCTTCATCTCTTGGTATTACAACTCCTGTCTCAGCCATTTATTGCATGAGCTACAGAAACTTTCTGTGGACAAAGTGGAAGTAAGAGGGTTTCATTTCCATATACACACACAGAGAAGCCCAGTGCAGAGTGACATTTGGAGAAAGAACCTCTCTTTATATTTAAGCAATGGACCTATTACTTTTCTAATAAAGCACAACCCTTGGGTCACTTCAGGCCATTTCTTGTGATTTGCATTAGATGTTCTTCGAGACACAACATTAATCCAATAATAATTAAAATGATATACTGTACTATTAACATTCTCAAATCTTTAAAGGCAAGTGATCTATCCCTGCAGCACTGGCTGTGCTGACTAATTAAACAGAATACAGTTGTAAATGGGCATTGTAAGCACTTCTCCCGTTTAAGAACACAGTTCTAACAAGTGTACTTTGTAGAGACGGGTGAGTTATCAGGATTGATCAGCTTTAAAGGGAGGTGGATGTACCACAAACAGCAGCTTGCATTTAAATGCCCTCTCCAAGATTAATCTGTCTGCTACCAGTTTGTTTACAAGGTTGCCTTTCCCCCTTCTATTAATTCTAACAGTAAAGCTATATTAGCACCATGCTAGCCATAGACAGGAAAAAGAAACCAAACACTTACCGAGGTTACTGGGGGAAAGGAAAAGAGTTACAGTGCATTGTGTCTGTGTATCATGTTTTCTTGAATGTGAGTCAGCACAATCTGGTACAGAAACATCACCGTGCCGGAGCAGGAGCAGCAACAGCATTACACCGTTCCACCCAGCAACAACACAGTCAGTCCCAATCACAGAGGAGAGCAGGGCTGGTTTCTTCCGCGCCCCCCCCTCCCTGCCCGCCCCCCCCCCGGGATATTCCTCCCTGGCATCCAGCTTTTATGTCATCTTTGAGCACCAAAATGAAAACCAGGGTTGGATGACACTTCTTTTCCCACCTCAAAAACAAACATACCCAATTCCCTCATTCTACAGGAGGACAATATCTATGGCCCTTCCCGTCCTTTGCCAGTCAGCAAGGAGGCAACACAGCACCAGAAAGAGGGTAAGGAATTCTGGACTGCAATATACACATTTTCCTTCAGAGAAAATAAGCTTAGATAAACTTTAGCTGCATAAACAATCTAAACCCAAAAATGAAACTAGCATTCAGCACCAACTGAATGTTAAGCATAAAAGCACGCAGAAGCTGTAAATTTAAGTGTTTAATGTACACCCATGTTTAGTTATGCTGGCCTAGTCTTTAAAGAGAAGCTCTACATCCAACTAAGGTATCCCACAGAACAATAAACTTTATCTGCACCTTTGATGTTCAGAAAAACTACCTTCAGCATCCTCTCTCACTTGGAACACCTGGATCAAAATTCACAAATTATCTATCTGCATCTACTTCAGTCAATTTACCATAAGGCTTCACTTGCCCCTAGACTTTCTCTTCTCTATTCTGGTAATATAAATATAAGAAAGGACCAATCCAAAATACTATCTAGAATCTTCCTGGAGATGGAAAAGAATGAAGGTAGATCCTATCTCCACTTCTACGTGTGCTGCAATATAATAATTTCTTATTTTTCATCTGTACTGACTATCTTTCTTCTGGATGAATCTGTCAGGATATACTTCCAACACTGGACATATAAAATCCGGTTAACATAAATTCAGATTTGTACCCTGAGGTCTAACTTGAATGCATTTTTTGGTGCAAGAGATATTTTGCACTGAATTGGTAAAATAAACTAAACCTGCTGTTTTCATGTACCGGATCATGCTGCAGATTATATAAATAATACTATGAAGAGATTAATATCCAGTGAGTTAATAAAGTCTGCAAGTTTATAACTTGGTGATTCCCATTTATCTGAATTACAAGTTATGGTTATTGAAGAATATGGAATTCAGATAACAGCGATTTTACTGTGTTACACACTGAAAAGGTTCATTGTAATTCAGCATTATGTAGAGAGTCTTTTAGTTTTGGCTGCTCTTCTCTCCAAAGCACTACAGGCATATCTTCCCACTACAAAAAGGACAGCGGAGGGGTGCTAGGTGATACGCGGTCTCCAGCAGTAGTATTCTGTTCCTCACTTCTACCTTTGCTGCAAAATAACTATTTTCTAATAGTCGAACGGGGCATGAAAAAACAGAGTTTTGGGTTTGGGTTTTTTGTGGGTTGTTTTGTTGTTTGTTTTTGTTTTAAAAGCTCTCTGCAGCTTTAATTTTTTCAGCAAAATTTTACAGGCAGTGTTGTTTGAAGGGATGGGGAGAGGGACAAAAAAAGTGGTATTGCACACCAAATTAGTTTAATCAAAAATAATATTAGATGTTTTATAGGTGTGGATCTGGGTGGAATAAATAGCATCTGATACAATCAACTAAACAATAAAACTACAAACCATCAAAACTCATTGAGCTAGATGGCTTTTCATAGAATATTATGACTTCAGCTGTAATCTATGAAGCTTAATAGCAAAAAATATTCAGTCCATTGGACTTATAGATTCAGCAAAATAGAAATACCATAAAAGATACATATTTATTATTGCTAAAACACAAGTGCTGTTTATGGCTAGGGTTGCATGCATGTTTCTGTTATTACCTTCCTTCTGTTGTTCACAACTTCCTAAAAATCTCACCTAAAGCATCAGATGGAAATTATCTAGCTTCAGTTTCTGGCTAAAGATGAAATATCCTGAACACTTCAGCCAAAAAGATTGAGACACTCGAGTCCAAAAGCAGGAACAAAAACGGTCTTATGACTGGGGAGACTGAGGAAACCTTCCAGGAGAAAGGCCTCTTGTGTAATTGACAGACTGGGGAACAGGGAACAAGATCACAGTTCCTTTCAAATGAAAACTGAGATGATACAACGATCCTTCTTTTCCCCCTCAGAGACTGTTACCTTGACAAAGTGACTCCTACAGTTTAGCTCCCTTTTATTTGCAATTCGAAGTTTAATAGAAAGACCTGAAAAGACCTTACATTATTTTCTTCTGTGAGAGGCACATTGTGCCATTTCCCTGGTGAAGAAACACTTTGAGAAGGGTTTGCTGTTCCCACTGAGAACCTGTCGCAGACAGACTGTTCAATGCTTGTTGCTCACTCCTGGCCTTGTTTTCCCTATTTGTGTGAAGATTTCCGGGAAGAACATGCTTCAGATTTACTTACCTGAGAAGTTCAGGTAGGTAAAATGAAAGCAAAGGCACTTCCAGTGAGGTTCATTGCATTTTATTACCACCCACTCACAGGTAGATGTGACTGCAGCAGTTTCAAGGTGTAGACCCTGGGGAGCCACCTTCAAGCTGTCGGTCTTGCACGCCCCTGCAAGGTCTATGCCAGCACACATTTTTAATCCATCACACTCCTTCAGATATTAGCTACAAGAGGTACTTGGCAACCTACAGGTTCCTATCTGTAAGCACATGCTGAAATGCTCTGTGCTTACAGGCTTCTGGAACAAGGGCTTAGCCATCACAATTGTGTCTCACATGGTAGCAGGAAAGAAATGGTCATGGGGGAGTCCCTGCAGATAGTCATGACAACTACTTCTCCTTTCTCTTCCAATTATAATGGCATTCTCAAACATGGACAGATGTGAGGACAGGAAGGTGCTTGGTCTTGTTTTTTTATTAAGTACAAATGTTTTACTGAAGTTCAAAGCCCAACAACCAAACACATTTACAAACAGCATCAGAAGATGATAAGCATTGGCGAAGATATGCCATTATGAGACCATAGCCTGGGAAGCTATGTTGTTTTGTATTTGAGTTTGGGGAGTACTTTTAACAAAGTAGTAAAAGATATCCTATTACACAGTAGTGTAATTCCATATTTTATATTAATTGCTCTTAAAGATCAAAAGCCATATTCTGTCTGTTAATGTACACACTCACATGGCCTCCTATGAAATCAATGAGATCCACATGTGTGTATCTGAGGCCTAAATTTTTCCCCAAAGATTCTTTAAAATCCTTTTATAGGGCAGTAAGTCATAGAAGAAAGTTGTATGTTCCCTTTCTTCTGCCTCCATACCCAAACCAGACATGAGTTAATACAGGCTGCTCTGCATTATGCTGGATGGTAACAGTATCCCGAGGGGCCACTGGCCAGCCAGGGATTGCCATAGTTCTGCTCTCATGCTAGTCCACACCTAGGCATTTCTGCAATCCTTTTACACCAGCAGAAAAATAAGAAATGGAGCCCAGCTCCATGTGCAGCCCACTGATCATATCAAGAAGTGCTCCAGATATTTCAGTGGCAGGGAAAAGCACAATGGGACATATCAATGACTCTCCAACAGAAGGAAATTAGGTATCTGTACAGAGCTGCAGCTCAATCATGTGTGAAGATAAAAGCAGAGTGGATACATGATTTTACCAGTGGAGAAAGGTGCAATGGCTTCAAGCATGAAAATTCAGGGATTCTAGTAAGTCATCTTTATATTATGGGTAAAAACATTGAAACAATCTGCCATGACTGGGAAAAAATTAGCAGGCTTGCTGCCAGTCTCAACAGAACTGCCTGTCAGACGTGCAAATCTCTGAAGGAGTAGCTCAGACTGCATTCAGGCTAAGGTTGAGTTGAGCTTGCAAGCTTCAAAATCTCAAGACTGCAGGTGCCAGAGTGACCCAAACACTAGGAAGGGCTTGATGACAGCTCTCACTGAAGTATTTCAGCAACTTTACTCCTAACCCTGCTTGGGCTTAAATATTCCCAGGGACACAAAATGAAAAATTTATTTAGATGGCTTTATAAAGATATTTTAAAAGTGGAATGTTTTGATTTTTCCTCAAGGCAGCAGCTGTTCTCCCTACCATCTACATGGAAAGCATTAGCTTATGATTTGAATCATCGTGCACTGAGTAAAAGAATAACAGCATCATTGCCTAAATCAGTTTATAGTCTAAGTCCACATTCCTGGCATCAGATCCATGGAGACATGTTTTTATGATGAAACAGCCACAAAGAACTTTCTAAAGTCTTTCTGTGAACGCAAGAATCTACCTCAGCTCACACAATAAGTAGTTGAGATTGACACAGAAGTCAAGGTAGAAATGGACCACCCATGGGTTCACATAGCTGGGCTTTTGTTTGATTTTCTCTTCTGGGCAGACCAATCTGTATTGGGCAGACCCAGCGGGCATCAAATGGGCCAGCACATTTCAACGTGTAACAAACCCTTCACATTTTTTCTAGAGTACCTTAAGAATGCTTTGCAATGGACTAAAAAAGGAGGAAGGCTTGCAAGACCAGGGCATCTGCAGCATATACTCTACAGACTAGTGGGGGGGACAAATGGAAAACTTTACAGTGACTTAAAAAAACCATGAATCTTGAGAACTTCCAGTTTACCCCATTCACTGTTTCTTCTTCTAATGGATAGAATATGCTTGTCTATAATTCATTACAATTGTACTGAAAAGGAAAATCTGATTATACACCGAAAAAATGATGGATTGCAAAAAATAGTTTCCATTAAGTGTTAAGTGAAAAGGAAATTCTAAGCTATCAAAGTTTGATTATTTTTTCCCCATAATAAAGAAAAGATTGTGTTTTATGGTATGAAAATTAAAGGTGACCTTCTTCAGTGTGATGTTCTTGCCTCTCTTTTTTTAATCTTAATTTTGCAGGGCGCCTATCATTTTGTTCAGCAAAAAATGAAGTGTGGGAGGGGGAGAGAAAAAAATGCAAAAGAATTTAAGGTAGGAAGATCATGTAACCTGAGATGCTATTACAGCCTTCTTATGGAGAAGAGACTAAAAAATTCTTCCTGCAGAAAAGATGGTACTTGAAATATAATTGAATAACCTTCAGTATTAAAAGATTTTAAAGTATTACTCATATATTGCAAGATCTCCATGGCTGGCAGGTAAATTCTGGATTACGCAACCTAGCTGTTAGATTTCAGATGTGAAAATGAGTATGTAGACAACTCATGTGTCTAGTTACAATTCACATCCGGTATGCAATGAGAGAAAAAATCCTTTCTGCTAATGAATATGTAAACAGACTATGTAATTTTTGATAATTGATGGTTATGTTTGCTTTCATTTTGACACTTGATCACAACTGACAAACTGATGGCTAGGAAAGAAGAAAACTTTAAGCTATAAGAATAATAAACAGAGCACTATGAGAGATGGGATAAAAAAACCCCATGTATGGGAGGAAAACTTCAGGAAGTAAGGCTAAGCCACAAATGGATAGACAAGTAATTGTTTGGTGTTTCACCACAACTTAAAATGAAATTACAGACCTTTCCAGAAGCCAAGTGCACTTTTTTTTTAAAAAAAAGTAAGAACATTAAATGCTTTAAAAAGGGTGTGCATTTTCTGCCTTAGCTGTTAAACCAGAATGGTATGAGGCGAGAATATTAAGAAAATTACGTTTTTATTAAGAAAGAGTTTCAAGTGGCTAAAAAAAAAAAAGGATGCATTCCTGCTGTTTGAGCCTAACCATTTCCACAGATCTTAAATTGACTCATGAGGAACTTTACTCTACAGATCAATATCAAGGACTGAAAAGACTGCATCTACAAACACCGTCTCAAAAATTCTACTTTCTCATTCACTATGCCTTGGTGCATGGCCCACTGTTGTGTCACCTACATATCAACCCTTGCATAGCACCCAGAGCAATCCAGCTTTACTCATAGGCTCACTTGCCGTCTGTGTTGTCCACACACAAACACAGAGGTGAAAAAAACTTTCCCCAAGCTCACCTGAGGCTGAAAAGAAGGTCAGGCTTGCTCACTCCTTAAAGCCTTTGAGGCTGCTAACGTGGCTGAGATGGATGAGAGTGAGTAGGATACAAGCCTGTCTGTCAGCAAAAAACATGATCTCAGCAGCGTGTAGTGTAATTGATCTAAATCTCAGCTATAGCGGTTAACAGACTCCAACAGGGAGAGAAGGCATATGGACCACAGGGTTTGTTGTACTTGACTGTGTTCTTACTTTGCAACATGGGCATTGCTCAGCAACCTGGACTTTTGCAGCCTGCTTCCAGTGGTTAGTACAGATAATTCTTTCACACCAGCAGTTTCATTTTTACATCCAGAGGCTTTTTGCTGAGTGTCTGTCAAAGTCCAATTCATTACCTGCAGAATTATCAGCTAAAACCCTATCATTTTTCTATAAGTAAAATTTGTAAGAGATTAGAAAGTAACAGAGAAAAGATAGTCATATACAATTAATGAAAGATAAGCCTCCAAATGTTTGGAGGTTTATTTTATAGATGTGTATCTACAGATACTTATTTCTTAAAGGAAGAAGAGATAGGGAGTCCAATTTTTACTTGACTGAACATCGGACAGGCTAAGAAAGAAGAATCTGAAATACCAATGCCACTGGAGTCTCAGGCTGAACAGAAGAAATAACGTGTCCTTCCCAGAAAAAACAAGCATAGTTAGGTTCTGGATTTCAAAATTAGATAATGTTTCCTTGTACCACTTAAGTTGCCTGCAGCTCTGCCTGTTTGAACTTTGAACCTCCATTGAACTTCCCTGAACCCCAGGCAGAGGTCCTGCTAGGACCCCACTGGCACGTGTAGTCCCAAATCCTTCTTGTACCCAGAAAGCACTAGCAAGCTGTTACTAACTCCAGTGACGCCGGGCCACAGTTTTATCCTCAGTCATTCTTACAAAGCATCCTTGATATCTACCTGAAGAGCATTAAAACAACACAGAGCAAGACCATTACCAACTATCAATGTATTATTTGCCACCTCACAAACTTTCTCCCCATCTTTTCCAAAACCTCTGCCAAGACACCACCAGCAACGTCATATTGACTCCTGAAGAGGTCCCAACACTTAGTGGAGGTATTGTACTAAATAAGATTCTGAGAGCAGTAAGCAAAAACATCGTGTTTGACTTCACACTTGGCAAATTACTTAACAGTTCCCTGCTTCCCTTCACAAGATTGTCTTGGTAACAACTGCTGCCAGTAGGGATCTGAGACAGTGAGTACAGCAAATAAATAAATAAATTCCTACATATGCAAACTCCACTTCCTTAGGCAAAAATAATGACTCATGAGTGAAGGATCTGCTGCTTTCTTATGTATGGTAGTTGTACATACACCAATGTGCAAGGAGACTTCCAGAGACTCCTGTCGTTGCTTGGGTAAGCGATAAATCAAATTGCCAGTCTATTGATCTCAGGAACTTGCATTACTCTCAAGGGAAGGCTGCTGTTTTGTAACTCTAAAAGGGTGGCACACCTCTGCAGCTTCTTTCAGTATAGGTTGAGGGAATGAGTGTGTATCACGTATGCCAGAAGGAGGTGGAATTGGCCAAATCGAGCAAGTTAAGGCAATCCAAAGCTTTGAGACAGGGGAAAAATAAATCCGTGTGGAAGGACACATAGTACATGTATGAGCAACATCCACCTATTTGATGTTTTGCTTTCTTGCTTGGAAGAACAAACTCCTTTCTGAACTCTGTTCCTTTTTAGAAAGACACCGAGCTTATTGGACAAAAGTACAGGACAACTAATCTAGGTAATTTATCTCATCCCAAAGTGTTTTTAACACAGACAGGGGAAGCTGCCACTCAGAATAGACTTCCTTTAACTTCACTTTCAAATGATGTAACTTTCAGATGACTAAATCAACAGTAGTGTACTTTAACCATAAGGCACATATTACTGAGACAGACTGAAAGCTCAGCCTTAACACAGTTAGAGCAGTCGGTGGAGAGAATGATCTTTGCACTGGTGGTGGTGGGTGGAGGGTGATCCTTGCACTGGTATAGTCAAATAGCTTCCAGCAACCACTGTTTTAGAGATCTCCTGAGCTTGATGCCACATCTAGATAACTATGTTTAACAGTCATTGATTGAACTATTTGCCTAATTCCCTTTTGAAGCCGCTTATGTCTTTTGGCTTCTGTAACATCCCATGGCAATGAATTCTGCAATCTAATTTTACATTGCGTGAATAGCATTACCAACAGAGCAAGCCACACCTTTCCAGGGATTCAGTAACATGCTGACACCATCCTACTTTTGTCTCGTATAATCTCATGAATCATAAGCAATACAACAAAGATTTCTATATCTGTCAGCTTTTTTCCCCAATATGAAAATACTCGTTTAAAACAATGGCTATCAACAGGCAAATGACCTGATATACCTTTGCACAGAACTGTGGCTTTCTCACATAGTTCATGCTACCATCAACCCAAGTCTGGCTGAGGCTATTCAGCAAAGGTGGCAAAAAATGAGGAGTAAATAGGTATTTGCAGAAAGAAATGTGAGGCTGAGAGGGGATATGGGGTCCCCTCACTCCTGAAACAGCCCAAGTAGGAAGCAGTGAAGTCTCCCTGGAGAAGAAAAGCTAGGAGAAACCAGCAGACATTTCAGAGGGAGTGTGAATGAGAAAAAGGGACTGGGACAAGACAAAAAGATGTCTTTAGATTTCCACAAGAATTAAACTGGAGAAAGGGGAGCAGGAGGGACAGTGGCGAGGCAGATTAAAGGATGGTATTCCTGTTGTCATCAGCAGAGAGCAAGTAGGAAACGAGACCTGGACTGCCTTTCTCCCAAGTCTGCTGCCCTAGGCGACTGTTTACTTTGCCTTTGCCCAAGCCAGCATGAGATGTTATAAAATGAGTTTCCAAAATTCTCTGAGTCACCAGAACATGGATGAGATCTGTGGATTCAAGCCACCTTTCAAGATTATGAATCTCTTCTGAATATCCATTATGCCGATGATATGTAACAAAATCAATGCTGTAATGTGATGCACATGTCAACTTTAAGGATGCAGTCCCTGCTCAGATGGCATCAGCAGAGGGACATGTCAGCATGGTGGATCACCAGAGCAAATGCTTTAGCATGCAAAGTGATGAAATGTATTTCAACAACAATTGTTCCCTTATGTTTGCTTCTGTGTCAGGTTTGACATGACTATCTGCCAGGACAATGCTCAGGATCCTTTGCATTGCTTTGCAGAAGCTGATTATGTGATCAAATGCCTAAAGCACGTAAAATCATTTCCAAGATTCAATGAGATAGATGTGCCAGAAAAGTCAGTAGGTATTTGAAATAATTGACGCTAACAGCTAGACCTGGATTTTTCAAAAGAATATGCGTTTTGTTTTGGATTTGGGTTTTTTTGTTGTTGTTGGGTTGGTTTTTTTCTTCTTCTAATGCACTATCTTATAAACTGCCTAGAAATTCAGCCTTAGCATAATGTTCACATCAAATTAAATTCACCAATTAGGAAAGAACATACACAGGGTCCTCCCTGACATGGAAAAAAAAGTCTTTGTGTAGAGCAGATACTCTGTGAGCCTTCTTACCCTGAGCACATACCTAGAACAATACAGTTAGACTCCAGTGGCATACTAGAGCTGATGCTTGTAGGACTGGGAGACTCAGCACTGAGCTATAGCTCTTAGCAGCCCTTTCATCCCATCTGTGACACTAGTTTTTTCAGTAAAGGCCGAGACCGCTATAAAAACATTGCATATGTGGATGGCTGTAGAAGAAACAGGAAAGGTTACCTGCTCTTTTCACTTTTCTATTGCATTTCCAGCCTACCCTGAACCATCACACAGTCTCCAAAGTGAGGAAGTGTGACCCACATTCAAGAGACAAGGGAGGAAGACAAAATGACTGGGGTACTTGCCCAGAAGTCACTATCTCAGATAGAGGCTTCACCCTGTGCTCCCAGTTCTGAGTCTAGCCTGACACCAGTGTCTCACTATGCAGATTTGCAAGAGCTTCAAGCCCTCAGAGGTAGTTAGGCACTGAAACCAATGAAAATTGGTACCTATACACTTTCAGAAATCTGTCTTTAATTTCACCATCCCATAAATCTCTTTAATGGAGACATCCTTCATCTTTCCTGCTTCACAAGCCAGTTGTGAAGCTTAATTACATGATGATTATGAAGTCCAGTAAATACAACATATATTAAGAGTAGTTAATGAGATTTCTGTCACAAGTAGACTCTATCTCTTGTGAAATATTACTCACATGTTGCCAAAAAAAACTGTTTTGAAAAGAAAAACACAGACATATTCAATATAACACAAATCCAGCTTGATTACTTCCGTAAATAATATGTTACACAACTCAATGATATTTATTAAGACAGCATGGAAAATAGCATAGACTTTTCTGACCAACGTGAAATACTGTCTGCTCATCCATGTGGCAATTGTTACCTGCAGTCCCTGGCCAAGACTGGGACCCCAGACCTACAAGAGACCTACTTCCCAAGGGATCTAGTGGCTTAAATACCTCAAAGACCTGACGTGAGGTCCCGTTCCACCAAGTACCATGTAAATCCACTGCAAAAAGATGGACTCTGTTTCAAATTGTGTATACTTGGTAATGCAGCTTTACTTTACCACTGGGCCACATATATAAAAATGTGCACATGGCATTGCAGCAATTGCAACGTTTCAGACAGTTCAGATACCTTGCACTGCTTTAACCCTTCGTCCATAGTCTTTGTATAACCAAAGTACCTTGTGTTGCCAGAAAAGAATGAAGAAAGGAAGCAAAATGAAAAAGAGAAGGTCTAAAATGTTATGCAGTATTAACTATGTAATGCCTGAAGGGGGTCCAGTGCAAAGACAAATATTTTCCACATACTGACCAATTAATTCATTTCATAGCATGGTGGACCTTGGCTAGATGATTACATGCACACGTAAAACTGTAGAGAAAGTGTTGCCTGCATATTCAGTGCTTTCTCAAGCAGTAGTAAAGCTTATAGCCTAACAAGGATAGAAAGATTCAAAAGTGGAAAGAGCGATTCCTTAAAAAGACAGAGCTCTTTGGTGAGCATCCTTCCCAGACCGAACGAATATACATCCTACCTGTGCCGTACCTGGGCAAATGCATTTCCTGTTAACAATTATGGTATGGAATTCATAGATTAGTAAGACTTTTGCAGAGCTCAGGCAGGAGTGATTTTCAGCACACGAAGCCTGTTACAGCAAGTTCTATTAATATTCAACAAAGGAAAACCTGTTTGTTGACCCAAAGTGTGACTGCTTCCTATTCTCTTCTTGTGAAATATTTAGGTCCTGTGGGACAATTGTACTGAGCTTTTGACGCAAATATTAAAATTCTATTTAGATGTACAATGTTTTAATGCAAATTTTTACCATAAAACCAAATGCTCCATTCAGTTAAATTAATAGAATTACAAAAAGATGTAATGATAGCAATTAAGTCTTGAAAATGCAAATTTTATAGTCAAGGACAATTACTTCATTTATAGTATACTGGAATGATGCCAGATGAAGGTAATTTAGATCCCCCTAGCTCACAGTTATATCATGAAGGATATCTTAATTTCATTAGTACAACAAAGATGGGTGAGAAGTTAGAGAACACAAAAAAAAAATGGGAGAGAAAATTTGACCTTTCCCATTTCATTGCAGCTAGAACACATAGATCTTACTAAAGTATTAGTAATATTTCTTTCTACTCCCATCTCTGAAAAAATGCCTTTTTTTTTTTTTATTAGCAGCAATGGAACATTAGTATGTAAAAGGTCAGCTTTATTCAGATACTTAGAGCCAATGTGCCCATGTCACAACAGTTGTGGACCTCCCATTATTTCAGTTTTAGGGATGCATACATTGTTAACTCATGGCTTACAAGGTCTCAAGCCATGGCCTCAGGGACATGTTGTTTTGACTCCAATAGGACTTAAAACAGTCTTGAAAAATTCTGCTCACTCTTACAAAAGTATTCCTGCTTTCCCCAAAGAGATAAGTCAAATATCATGAGTTTTTCATTAACATAGCAAAGAGTGATCGAGTAGATGCAGAATACAGAGTGATATACTACAGATTTCCTAGCCTGCAGGTTGGGTGGGTGCAACAAATAAATAAATAAATAGATAAATAAAATACTGTTTCATACAGATTCTTTAGCACATTACCTAGTTCAAACAGGTGTTTGAAAGACTCCAGAGGTTTTTCTTTCTTTCTTTCCTCACTGCCCTTATAGCTACTCTTAACCCAAAGAAGTATCCAGGGAAAGGTATATGAAATTTGAATAAAAAGTCTTTACATCTACCATTTTTATTTCATGACTTGCTGTAGCCACTGCAAAGAAGCCCAAGCCCAAGAGGGATGGACTCCCTGAAGAGCAGTACCCTCCTAAATTATGGGGTCTGGAGAGAGAGAGACAGAGCAGCACATTTTTCCACCTCTTTCCTCACATTGAGGGCAGGTAACAAGGGCAACCCGAGCCATGCTTGCCAAGAGAAGAAGCTGCTTACCCACAAGAGGAGTGGCTTTGCTCTGGACCTCGCACACTGGAGCCTACAGAAACCTCCTGCTGCCAAACCCACCCCAACACCCCTCGATGAGCAGGGGGGGAGGGCCGTGTCCTCACTGTGACAAGAATGTGGCATTGCAGGATCCCCGCCAGGACCCCCTCCCGGAGCAGCTTCATAGACCCAGCTCACTGCAAAACCCATGCACCTGAGGGATACAACATTTTTATTCTTCATCCCAGTGTTGCCATGATAACTAGTGTAAGATTTTTGAATGGTAAGATGCATACATGCAAGCCTTACTGGGAGACAAGCGTGAACAAGTGAAACGGTTTCGTTAATCTGACCTACAAGTTCACTAAATTTGTTCTTCAGCATTTAGTTAAATTTTGTTCAATTTAGTTTTATTTACCATAAAAATGAGCATCTTAAAAATAAAAGGACAACTATGACCTGAGTTTAGTTCATTATTGATTTTAATAACAGGGCTGTTGGCTATTTTGTTTTAAGAAAACAAGCCTATTCTGAAGGAAAAAGATACCCTGAGTAGGGTTTGTGCTTTTTCCTTTTTATTCCTGATTTAAAATACAGCTGAGTGCCCATGGAGACACACTGGCTTTGCCTCCTTGGAGACAGTCTTGTGAAAATAGGAATAGACCCAGTGCTTTTTTCCCCTCTACTTGTCAACATGTGTGCTCAGACACACGTATAGTGCCATCCTTATTTTACACTGAGCTCACAAGCGAGAGTCTGACCATGCAGAAGTGAGCTGGAGAGGTGCCATTGACTTCAGTGGTAGGATTTCACCCCATATTTCTTAAAGTCAAGGATGCTATCAGTCACCCCTGCTGCTTGAAACCAATGGATGATATCCTGGCTCATGGAAAGTCATTGGCTCCCTGTGGTGTTCAGATTTCCTTCAGTGAATTGTCTGCTATCGTCCAAGAGAAAAATTAGATCTTGTACAAATATTGACTTTATCCCATGCTTCTGATTGTTATACCCCTATTATACCTGAAAAGTTAATCTGAGTTTGTTATTTTTGTTTATTTTATTTATTTATTTATTTATTTATATGGACTGATGAAGCATTCTAAACTCTCAGTCTTTGTGGATGTTGTTTGGAGATTTGACTTAATAAGGAGTGCTTGAGTGAGTTAAGATTGTGTATGTTTGTAACATATTGTACAATACAGCTTAAACTTCCATGTCATTTTATTGAAAAGCATAGATTTAACAAGCTAATAGTTTGTGAATCTGCTGAGTCTCAGCTGTGGTAGGGAGAAATGTTTTGTCCAGGCTATTCCCAGTATGTCTCAGTTGTAAAAAAACAGGCTGTGATCATAATAGGATATTGATTAGTCTGGATCCCATACAGAGCAGAACTTGATTCTTTGGTGGACCACTAAAGGTCATATTGCTTGATTGCTCCATAGCTTCTAAAATACAAGAAATATTGAACCAAAACTGCTTTCAATTATACTCATGTTAT
This sequence comes from Strix aluco, assembly GCF_031877795.1. NCBI lineage: Eukaryota > Metazoa > Chordata > Aves > Strigiformes > Strigidae > Strix > Strix aluco. The sequence continues at coordinate 96,400,137 of NC_133931.1, forward strand.
CTGAGGCCTGGGAATGTAACTGAGGGCAGCATTTGGCCCATTCTGTTAAAAAAATGGGCTGATTCTCAGCATTTCATTTTGTCTTTAGCAGAGCTGAACATCAGCTCTGCCTACTCTAATTGATGTCCTGAGCTAAACTTAATTCCAAGGTAAGCAGCCACAAATCTGTTCAATCCATGGACTTAGTTTTAGAAGGATCTGACATACAGTGATTTTTGCATAGTGTTATCTCAAAATTACATTGGTTTTAGGACTAACTTTGGTTTAAATCTTCATATGCATTTCTGCAGAACAGTATTTACAAGTGTTTATGTACCTCAGATCTCCAGATTCCTCACTTAACCCGACTGTCACAGTGATCTTAGGTTGGCAATAAGCGAATGACTTGATGTTAAATAAGATTTAATCAAGGCATGATGCTGTGGTCAGTGAAATGGTTTAGCTTTTTGTGCTAACGAAGAACCAGGCCAAAAATTATATAATGATATCAAAATATATTATAGAAAATAGTATAGATCTAACTCTTCCTTTTATTACACTGACACTACTGAGATTGTAAGCGCAGAAACAGGCTTCTAGGAAATGTTATAAGTAAAGGAAAAAATTGTCCTATTCTATCTTCTTTCAAGAAATTCAGTTTTCTAGTCAGAACTCCAATAGAGTAAATTCCATTTGTGGTAACCCAGACAATTCAAGACAACTGTGGGGAAAAATTCTAGCAACAAGTTGATTATTTTCTTGTTCTTCTCCGATATGTGAGTTAGATTTAGCTTGATGCTAAATTACACTAAATCCTAAAATGCAGTAGAGAAATACAGGAGTCATACATTAATTTTAGTCAGTACTGTTCCTGGTTGTTCAATCACCTAGTAAGTTAGCAAGCAACTTCTCTATTGCATATTTATTCCAAATTAATAGAGCAATTTTGAAAAAAAGCATTCCTTTTTAATGTATTTATGGCATTATTTATTTATTCCTATTTCCAATACATACTGCAATGCTTGTGGAATGCAATCCCCTTTTTACTCCTGACCTACATCTGCTTTGAAAGCTGTATGGATGGGATAATTTCTTTTCTGTTTTCTAATGTTTTTGTTCTCACTTTATGAATGATCAAAAATGAGACTAAATATTTCTGATCATTTTCCATTTTCCCAACTTTCTGAATACTGGAGTGGGTTTCTTTTGAGATGTGATTTTAAAAGGGTTTAAAAACCTGCATTAAAAGTCGATGTTTTCAGAAATTGTTTGTGATTTTTGGAGGCTTGGCAGTTTGTGGGTCCAACTGCTTGATTTTCAAATATTCAGAGCATTCACAAAGCCTGTTGGTGCACAAACAAGGCTTTCAGTGTCCTTTAGGCTCTTTAGGTTTATTCCCTTCGTTAACTCTAAACTGAGGTATTTTGGAAAACTCTTATTTTTAAAAACTCTTGCCTTCAATGAATTCCACAGTTCTGTGCAGAAAGTCAGTGGGAAGACTAGGTAAAGCCCAGGCTTCAAGTTTTCCTGATTCTTGAACAACTTCTTGTCTATTTGACAGTTCTCAGCAACTACAGCCATCTATAAAATTGAACCAACAACGGAAACCTTTAGCAATATTCTGTCCAGATAATGGAAAGCTATCTAAAATGTTATATTTTTTTAAAGATAAACAATCTCTTGCTTAGATAATATATACATATATTTGCCTTTTTTTTTACTTTGTGAAAAGGATGTATTATAAAAGGAAAGTTTACAAGACAGAAAAAATAGGTATCAAATTCCAGAAAAGAAGGAGAAGAGTATAGAGCAATCTTTACAAAAGCAGATTGCAGATCCACTGACACTATCTTGTTCACAGTAACACATCAAGTAATTTTGTAAAGGAGAGCTTTCAACTTGTTCGTTTAAAATGTTCTAATAAAACATTTAGCTCGTAACATTACAGTACCCTGTAAGGGCTTTCATATGCTTTCCTATATAGCTTCTGACTGGAAGTATTAGCTGATGCAGCAGGATAAATAAAGAAATGTCTAGATTGCTATGGTTCCCAAAGGTCATTTTTACAAAAAGATCAGGAAATATGTTTCATTGAAATTAAAAATAAAACCATATCAAGTTTAATAACATTGTTACTATAATGACATAAAATTCAGTGAGATGGTGTACTGTTTAACATTTGACTGTCAAGTTTTCACAGTGAAGCTGAGATGTGTGGAAGCATTTAAACTTTTAAACTGAATTTGCTTTCAATTTTATTGCTGTTTCATTACCTGATTCTCTTTTTTCCCCCTTGCTATAATACTGCTTGTTTCTTAGTTGAACCTGTTGTTTTCAGTAAAGTACAATAAAAATTCACAGAGGCCCTCACCTCTATTCCCAGGAAGACTTAGTGTGAATAGGCATCCCCAGATGGCCAAAAGCTTTCTACTCCAATTCATTTTCTCCATAAAGACAGAACCCCAGCAGTGTTTTAGGGCTTTGCAAGGGGGGCACTGCCAAGACACAGTTGCCTGTTGGGTTTTCTCAATGATGGCATCATCTGAGATAGTTTATTATCAGAAGTGTAATACCCTCAGCCATTCTGGAAAAGGGAGAGGGTCTGTCTGGCATAATGTCACCATTCCCAGGTCTGCATTCACATAGACAACTGTAAAGATAACCAAAGCCAACAACTGTGAAGTCAGATCAGTCTCTGGCTATGTACAGCCTTTTGCTGGATGTGGTGCTGAATCCTAGGATCAGAGAGTTGAAAAGTTTATAGCTTGGCAGAGCTTTGCAAAATTTGTATTTTCAGATAAATAAACAAAACTCTGTCTCCATCCCTGGGACAGAAATGAGTCAAAACACATAAATCACATGTAATATTTTGAGATCAAATTCTTTTATTTTTTAAATGCAAGCTTAGTTTAGCACATTTAGCCAGGAGGGATTATACCAGGTTAGTTTAAGAGCTGTTTGGATTCATCAGTGTAGAAGACAGATAGCTGTAGATGTTCTTAAAACTTTTACTTGACGTTCATGATAAAGCAAAAGTCTGGATGTCCTAGCTGCAAGATTTACTCTAAATGTTTCAGCAACTGTAAAATCCTGCATAGCAAAGTAATTGGTGCATTTTTGACAGTTTTTGGAGGCCTGTCTGCAAATGACTATATGAATTATACTTATATACTGAACTCTCTTATGGCGGGTTTTTTCCTACCCTCTCACTTAGAGACCTTTTGGCAGTGATCACAAAAGTACCTATATACATGTGTGTGAAAGCAAAAAGAGGAGACAACAGTTACCAATATCCATTTATATGTCCTTGCTTGTTTACTTACAGTGCTGTCTAGAGAGCAGGTGACAATGGTCAGCAGAAGCTCTACATTGTACCTATCAAAGGCCACCTGCCATGTGGGTTTCAGTGCAGCACACAGGGCTGGGGCATCCCTTCTGCCACTCAGCCCTGGCATCCCTCCTTTCTCCTCACCTCTCCACAATGCTCCTTCAGGACTCACTTCACATGAGCCAGGCAGCCCTCCATACCTTGAAAGGATACAGAGATGCTGTATCCTTTCAGCCTATAATGCTGAGCTTTCAGGAAAGGTTACTCAGCTAAAGGGCTGAAGGAGGTTTCAGACATGAGAAAACAGACAGAGAAGTTACTGTCTCAGGATAAAACTTCACAGAGCCTTGGTTGCAGATGGCATAGAGCTACATATTCTGGTGGTTTTGGCTCAGACTTTCTCCATGAGCTTTGCTCACCAACAGATGATGCAAAGGTTGAGGATTTAGGCTTGTTTTATTTATTGCCTTTGTTCATCTTTTGGCCAGACTGGCTGGGATGAGTGGGTACTTGATGGACACAGTAAGGTCAGTTATACCTATTCTGGTACATAGTCTGATTCAAAAAAAGAGGATTTGATGAGTCTTGTTAGCAAGTACAGATACCATGGACTTTATAATTACCACAAATGTGATACTGCCATCTTGGATGCTGGTCATGAGAGATGGTAACATGGTATGCTGGAATGTGTGGGTGGAGAGCTCTGAATGTATAGGTCCAAGATCTACCACTCTGAACAAGTTTAACTTTCTGTCATTTGCCTGAGGTCACTATTTGAGCTGCATAGATCATTCATTCATTACAAAATTTGAAACTGTGAGCTATTTAGCCAGACTTAGGTTTGTTCACGAAGGTAAAATTAAAGAGGTCTGACACAAAAAAAAAGGAAGAGAAAGGACCGTGATTCTCCTTGCAGCTGGTTTCGTACAGAGGTTAGCTAAATTTAGATGTTTGCTAATTTCTTTCTCTTAAAGACCTCATAGAAGACCTCATGCATCTACATGAGCTGGACCAGACTCTAGGCTGATATGGACTTCAGGTAATATTAAAACTACCACTGGTCCCAAATCCCTAGCTGTGTGTCACAATGAGATCAGTGTATTTCTAAACATCTGACTCAAGACACCTATACACTGATATCTTCCCTCCATTGAAACCAATGACAAAGCTTGTGGTTGTTTGAACGAAGTTGGAATTTCAGACATAGAACAGACTCAAAAATTATATCCTTTTAATAGATGCACCTAGCCAACATGCAAACTTCTCTAATAGGGATAGAAATAAGAGCTTACTTCTTTATTTTAGTTTCTCTTTGCTCTTTTTGGACATAAGTCAACCTTATTCAAATGCAGTGTTTGAAAGGCACTGTGAAATCATTAATAAAAGACTCCAGTATTATTTCATGGAAAATCTATTAACATAAAAGATCAATAACTATTATTTCTACAGTTTGTTTGGTTTTTTTGGAAGCATCCTGTAAACTGTAATAGCAAATTACAAACCTGATACAGAAGTGTATGGGAAGGGTTAAGAAATCTGCATAATGGATGGCATTCTTCTCTCAACACAGTAAACTGAAATCCTTCCTTCATTATGTTTTGCCCCTAATTTCACCAAAGTCAGAAGTTCACTCCATCATGTTAGAGGCCACTCTCTATCTCCCTGTTAAATTCTGTTCATTTTCCATAGATGGATCTTATCCTATTAGTCAGGTATGTGTCCACAACTGGTAAGAGGCCAGAATTAACTGATATGGGGAAAGGGAGATGTCTAGGGGCAAGGGGAAGGCATAATTGTTTCGTGAGGTCAGATGGAAGGGGCTATGGCAAAAGGAGCATGACTTGATGAAAGTTTGGTGATTGGTGTAGATTCAGCAGTTCAAACAAAACACAGGGATTAGGGGGTCATGGAATTAATTATTTGGTCTTCAGGGAGAAAAATGGATCTACTGAGTATTTATACAAATGTACTATTTATTTGTCACAAGAAATGATCAGGTTTTATTATTACAGAACAAGTAAGGACTACACAGCAATGTAATGGTTTTCTTAGCCTCAGTTTCTTTTTGGATGTAGTATTCTCTGTTATAACATCCTGAAAGCTACTGTGTCATGGGAAAAGGGTGGCCCTGGAGCACAGAAAGATGAAGAGTAGGCAAAGGACTAATAATATGGTGTTCTGCTTATCCCCCCTTTCCTGTAGACTATCAGACTGCACTGTGCTGAGCCAGAAGGTGAAGAAAAGGCTAAATCTCACATTAGCAATGAGTCCTGTAGTTGTTAAAGGTATAAGTCATGCTGGGTGAGGTTAGTTTTTCATGGTGACTCAAAAGGACAATGTTGCTTGTGTCATCAGAAGCTTAGCTATGGTCAAAGCCACGCAGGTGTAGGCACTGCTTCTCTTAGCGAACCACCCGGAGACTAGACATGTTGTCACAAGTAAGGAAAGAGTTCAAGATATCTGGGAAGCTGGATGCAGCTTGGGGCGTCAGCATGAACACTGCGACCCCTTCCAGGCCAAGGTTACAAGTGAAGGGGAAGCCGCACTCTGCACTTGGCAGGGCCAGGCATGTTGTGGAAAAGCCTGGGCAACATCAGGTCTTTTTTTTCCTAGTTCAAAGGCCTAACCAAGTCATTCTGGGCACCATGAGTGTGAGCAGGGAGAGCCCAACAAGTCGCTGCTGGCTTTGCTGCTCTGAACCACGGCTGCTTTTCGCTTAAAGGCGCTCTGTTGTTTCATGTTTTTATGACACTGGGGTACCCAGTCCTTGGCAGGTGCTCCTGGGAACTATTACAAAGCAAATAAAAATGCTCCAGCTTTCAAAATATCCGTGAGAACTCTTGGGGAAAACATACTGAAGTTTTGGTTTTCAGTGGGCTCTCACGCAAGGTCTGAAAGTTCAAAATACTGAGAGAAAGTTAGGTTTTGGATCCCTGAAAACAAGTAATTTTTGAGTGGTCCTAGCGATTAAACCACTGGCAGCTATTTTCTCACAGCAACACATGTGCCAGGTACCATACCAAAAGCTCATTTACAGAGCTGCTCCACCGTGGGCAGAAGCTCAGTGTTGCTGCAATGGTCCTTAGGGCAAAACAATTCCCTCAAAGAAAGAGAAGATGATACAGAGTTATGTCACAGAAAATGTGCCTGGTGTTTTCTGGGTCTACTCTAGTGAGTAAAGAAATCTACAAGAAAATGAGCATAAGGTGATGGATGGTAAGACACTGCTGAATGGTGTCTCCCATGGATGAGACATGAGATAACACAGACCCTTGATATTGAATGAACTTCAAAGCTCTATAGCGGCACTCACTTGCCATGTTTGTTTTCATAATGAAATGGAGTTCTTTGTCCCAAGAGGAAGCCACAATGAGGTGACAGCCTAGACGCCCTTCCGTGCACACTGTTCATCAAATGCTATGGTCAAAATGCTTGCCTATTGTGAGGTGAAATTGCTGAATTTGCCTGCTTCTGAGTGCTGCAAAGTAAAAAGACTGCAATAACAGCTTAAATCACAAGGCTATATCAATAACATTTAGCCATATGCAACACTGTGATTTTGATAAACCATAAATGGTGCTGGATTTATTACACAGACAGAATCTAAAGGCAGGCAAGACTGCCGACGTGCTGTACATTGGCTGGATACCTTATTTACCTGTGTCACTATTCAGCCAAGACCTGAAGATAGTTTATCAGGAAAAACTGAGGACTTGGACAAGATGTTAACAACACATTAAAATATGTGGACACTATTGTTACTTACCATGACACATCCTCAAGGAGTGGTGTGTGGGGAGCAGCCTTCTTCACCACATGGTAGAGGAGCTGTCTAACTTCAGCATCCAGGACAGGAAGAGGAGTCCTACTCTCTGATCACTTGAGCTACTTACCTTCTCAAGTGTTGACAAGTGTCGGTGGTGTTTGCTGGCACAGCTTTCTTCTGCTTGTTGGAGAGACTGTTTCTGTATTACACAGGTGAGTGATGCCAGAGCAAATTCTGGAGCTAAAATCAAAGCCAACTTCACTGTTCTGTAAGGTGGGACTTCAGCTGCTGGTGTCATATGAGAGGAAAAATAATAGAAGCTGTGTCTATCAGAGGAGCATTACAAAGTGTGTCAGGTCATGGTACTGCAAAACCAGAGTGTTCCCCTTTTCATCTCACTTTAGTCCTTCCTTCTTTAATGGGCAGTGAGTTACAATCAATTAAAGGTGACTGATAGGAACTGCAGGGAATACATTCATAAGTAAGTATGAAAAATAGCCATATACCTTGTGATCAGGGTATACAAATTACATCATAAACACAAAGTAGTTATGGTTGATTAGAGCAATTAAATGTTTTCTTTAAAAAAAGAAGAAACCCTCCAGTGAGAATATTTTAGAAAATGACTTTTTAATCATCTGTAGAACTGCTAAAATTACTGTCTCCTAATAGTTTTTAAGTGTTCCTTAGTTAGAATTAGCTGTAATCCCTTTGTAGAGCAACTGAATACTTCCCCAGGAACCTGTTTACAGGAAACTTTCTTTTTAATCACACGATCACATCCATATGCTTTTACATAGTCCAAAGACCACAGCAGCTTTGAGCATATTTCTCTTCTGTGCAAACCACTGAATGGGAAGGAACAAGCTCTAGAAGCAGTCAGGAGGACATGGCACACAGCAAGATTCACCACTCAAGTAGGAAACATTAATACTGATTGAAAAATCAGGTATCTCTAGTGTTATCTGATGCATACTAACCAGCATCCTGCCACATTAATAAACCAGCTAATGCCTTCAGTCTTGCCTGTTTCCTTATCTACCATCATCCCAGAACCACGAGTTCTGCATGGGTAAAGACAGATTTTGGGAGGGGAAGGACTGTGGCCACATTGCTGTGGAAGAGCAGTCTCTGCCCAGCAGGATGATAAGGACATGTGCCCTGTGGGCAAATGGCAGGGATCAGCTTGGAGCCAAACAGAGGAGTTCCTGGGCATGGCATGCCCCAGTACTCCACTTCTGTCTGCCCTCTCATGGGAACGCTGCCTGTTTGCACAGTATGGGCACAGGCATGGGCATGGGCAGTGACGGACCAGCCCCTGCTAGCAGTGCGAGCCCGCATCCCGTGCAGTATGAAAAAGCACACCGGATGGGAGCAAGGGGATCAGAATTGGACTCTTAGAAATGGTAGAGCTAAGAACGGTCCTATCTGAACAGAGAGAATACATGTTTGGTATATGTGCTTTACCACAGTTTAACATCAAGAATGATGCTCAGGGTGCTGTGAGGGTTTAAACCTTGTCTCAAGGAGACTTGGGAGGCTGAAAAATAAAGAAAAAGGTAAAAATATGGAGTAGAGCCTGCTTTGGACAAAGAAACCCAGGGCAGTTTTCATGTAATTGAGAGGGGGTTTAAACTCAGTGGAAAATTCACAATATTTTTTCTTTTTCTGCCAACTTTAACCATACCTTCCCTTTGTGTCTGCAAAACAAAAGATAATTATTTTTTACTCACCTGCATAAAATGCTTGAAGAACTCCAGATGATTGAAGATATAAAAATGGAAAGGAAATGTGTGTATATGCACATTTATATATAATTGTTATTATTGTTACAGTCTGCCAAGGAAACAAAGATTATTTCTAGCAAAGCTTTGGGGTTTTTTATAACTTCAGAAGCTGTTTAATAACTAGTGATCAGATGAAACCCAACTGCTTTTGAAATCAATGAGAACTGGATTATATGCTGGAGAGGAGGAAGCTTTAGCAGAAAATGTTTATATTACTGAGTATTTGTTATCTTAGATAATCACCATTTGTGCCTATATGTTCCAAGAAACTCATTCTGCTGCTCTGAAAAATATGTGATGATTTGAAGATAATTTCAGAGGCCAACCCCCCTGAAAATCTAAACCCATGATCAAAATACTTGTAAACAGTGTCTCAGATCAGTAAAAGCAGACTGAAGCAGACAAGAGAGAAACCATTTAACCATCTGACCTCAGTGACTGCAATACATTTATTCTGTTTTCTCCCAGTTTTAGTCTTCTTTAGATTTCAAATTATTCCTTTTTTAATTTATATAATGTAAATCAGTCAATGTCAATAGAACGTCTTCTAAACATAGCTTAACTCTCTGCCTGTCAGCTGCTTCCACTATAAAAGATAACAGCAACTAGGGCAACTCCCTCCATGGACTAAATCCTGACTACAGCCCATTTCCAGGAAAGCTGGAACAGTGTGTACAATTTCATGTAGATACCATAAAATGGACCTATCATTAAAATGAACATTGGTATACTTGTATAGTTGTGTAGTTTGGCTCTGAGCTCATTCATGAAGTGCACCTTATCCCTGCAGCTAAATTATTCTGTGATTCAGTCAATCTGTGATAGCTCTACTGTGCCCATCAATGCCTTATTGGAGATGTTAAGAGCTGAGCTGGTCCTTACCACTCCACAGCTTCATGAACTGCCTCTACTTCACTACAGGTATATCCACAAATAGGAGAAAGGCAGTTGTTATCTTACACCACCATCTCTATTTTTAACTAACCTATCTACTTTCTGAATCAAACGGTATCACTCAGCATTTCTCAGTAGCATTTCTCAAGTGATAGTTGAAGTATTAGACTTTCCATTCACACAGGATAAACTCATCTGCACTGTGCAGGGACTAGGGTTGTGGTTCAGGTCCTCAGCCATTGTTCTTCACGCCTCTTAGGTCTTGGTAATGTAAATGACATTTTGATGTAAGGCATGTTAACCCACCAGTTTGAGTGCAAGGTCTTGCCAGACTGGATGGACATAGTCACTAACACTTGTGCAAAAGGTTTGCATCCAGAAGACTGCAGTAACGCCCTCAGAAGGAAAGCATTGGGCTAATACCGAGGAATAAGAGTCTGGAAGAGTGCCTGTGTTCACAAGAAAAAATATAGTTTCCACTACAGCTTGTCAATGTATATTGAAAAAAGATGAGTGATGATTAAGAGTTTAAAATAATCTCCTTTCCACCCTTTCACCTTCCTCCAGTCAAACCGTAAAGCCAGCCATGCCCCTGGCTTACATTATAATGGAATTATTGTTCATGGAGGTTTGGCCAGTCAGCAGTCAATAGCGAAGAAATGACAAACGTGTGCACAAGGGAGAGCCTTTGGAAAGAAAAGAGAAAGGAAAGAAGAAAATTTATTATTGCCAGTCTACTGATGAATGCAGGCATTAGAATAGCAGATGTAGAGTGTATAAGGGGCTGGAGAGTGAAAAGCTAAGTGTTGCCTTAGAGCACCAGGAAATGGAGCCAGGGTTGTGAAAGCCATCAAGCTGCCTGTGCTTTGCATTCCTTAATGTACAATGAAATGCTTTGATAACTGAAACCAAAAACCCTAAAATGGCAAGCGCTTCCTGCAGGAACCCTTGAAATAAGGTTTGCCGCTAATGTGGGGTAGTTGTCAGTGTAAGGGACAAAGATGGGGGAACTGAAACTCCGTGTGCTGGAATGGGGATGTTTGCTTTGGCGCATGGGTCTGTTGCTTGGGATACACCAAACAGCAAGAAAAGTACTGGGAAGGATGCAGTCTTAGCTCCAAGGTAATGGATAATCCAGAAACAGCTGTTTCTCTTCCTCAACCTTTTTTAAACTGCCACAGGAGACCTCTTTCTACTCAGAGCTCAGTTATTCTTCAGCATCGGCTTCTCAACACACCACTTTGGCTTTCACAAGTAATCTGTTGGACAGGCTAGGAAACCTGTGCTGAATTCCCTCGTCTCCAATGTTTGGCTTCGCTTAGGAGAAGATTTGCCCCAAGACTAAACATGTGTAATATTAAGCGTAACCTTTTCTTAGCTTTATTGTACTTGCTCCTAAATCTAAATTATGTATACCTTGTGCGTGTTTATGTGTATGTGAGTGATGGAGAGAAACTCAAACAGGCATGGAAAATGTGGACTCCATTCACCCTGCATATGCTGTAATATGAACAGACTCACAGAGGTGTGTGGGCATATATAGACTTAACCACATCTACTGTAAAGAGGAAAAAAATGCTGAGAAGCTTTTTGTCATGTTTTCCATTTGAAATGTGGGAGCTGTGGAAACTCAAAGCTATAACATTAATGTTTCTTCTGGTAGGTTTTTTCCTGTGCTATTTATTTTTCCTGTGCTATTTATTTGCTATCATGTTTTTTGGGAACTTGACAAGTTTGTGAGGTGTTTTTTTCCCTTTCCCCATATCTAGAAAATATGCACACATTTGAATTATGACTTTCCTACAGGAACTAACAGCTGTATGTGCAAATCATGCATATAAATCAATTACCGAGGCCTATGTACTATAAATGCACCCATTAATTAAGCAATGTCAGATGCTATGAACCATGAAGTTCATTACATCTTTAGCATTCAAACCAAGGATTATTTGAAGAAGCAATACTACGTTTACCTAATAGTTAATGAAATTAAGCCGGGTTGTTGCCAACATTCTTATTTTATGCCTAATTCAGTGTTTAAATGTTTATGAATAAAACACTAACTGCTGAAAGCAGAAATGTTGAAATGTAATTACTGGTAAGTTATAACGCACTTGAGGACTCATTATACCAGACTTGGGAGTTTTAAGATCACCAGTGTAACACACTCTCCAAAAACACAGATTTTTTATGGGCTAAAAGCTGGAAAGACATAAATGCTGTTGAATTTGTCCTGGCTGAGTGGAAATTTTGATGATCGTGGTAGTATGATTTATGGGTATAACATTTTCCAGTCATTACGTGGTTGCATTTCAGCATTGTGACATGATTTGCATATGTGAATATCCCTGCAAATTAACTTCTGATGAGAGCTACATCTGCCTGGATTAAGAAGCTCCTATCTTAAAACCAATCCAGCTGCTACCCTGAAGGACCTATTTGAAAAAAAGGCAATCTGCAATGTCATCATATATAGTTTTTCCATATGTATGTCCTGATTTAGATTTAAATGTAAATATTGCATGGCAGTACTGGTTACTTTGTTAGGGTTTATTCTGGAAACTAAGCAGCACTCAGTGGTGTCAACGTTGGGATTATCTCTGCTGTGTAGCACTCTACTTTCCCCTGTTTCACTAACCTGTCTACAGACAGCTAAGTATCAAGAGCTAGAGCATGATCCATCACTGCTGTTCAAAGCCATTCTTAGCTTCGCTAAGCTTAGCTAAAAAAAATTTAAAATAAAACAATGCAAAGAAAAGAAAGAAAACCATAAGATGCTCTAGAAATAACAGAACATCAAAGACCTTTAGCTGAAAAACACCTTCTACTGCTGGCTCAACATTTCCCAGGATCAGGCTTTTCTGCTGGAAGACACGTAGCCAAAGAAAAATGGTACAGCTTCTGCCACAGAAAACATTTTTGTGGGCTCTGAATGTAACTGATAGGCACAAGAGGTAAAATCAGACAAGCAGGCAGACAGGGGAACACAGAGAGATAATGAAGTAACATTTTTTTGTAGAATAACAGTAAATTCCTGTCAGACTCTTACTGAGCACTTTGCAGACCCCAGTAGTTTTTTTGCAGCACACTAAAAGAGGAGCTTGAAGGAGGAATTTAACAGAGAGTCATGAGGCAGAGTTGTGAAGGAATTGTGAGAAAAGCAGCAGTGCTTTTAAGCACTGCAAAAAAAGAGATTGTAGTGTGTGGAAGCCAAAACAACCACTTAATACAGAAGATGTGGCAAGGGCGTAGAAGAGATGCTTGGAGAATAGTAACACAGTCAAAACAACAGACAAATAGACTTCTCTTTCAGGTGGCCTTCCAGTGGTTTACCAAGGTAGTCAGATCGCTTTGGACGGGTTTTGAGAAACTGGCATGTTCGCGAAGAGATGAAGGGTTGTAAAGGCAGGTATGTGCCTTAGCTGTGAGAATCAGGAGGGAGGGACACACTGGCCTGGAGGCCGGGCAGTGGTGGTGGAAGGCAAAGGAGGAAGAGGTTGCACCAGGAAAATGAAGAGACTGTGTGAGCCATGTGGTCTTCAGAGCAGATCTGAGACACTTCAGATGCCAGACAGGGAGAGAAGCTGGTATTTTAGGGTAAGAGGAAACAGGTCTAAAGAGGCAAGAAAGTGATGGGAGTCAGTAGCAGAGCAAGAGGAATTGAGTATGTGCTTGTGCTGACAGTAGTCAGAAATAAGTGTAGAGAGGATTGAGGACAGGAGCCTGAGTAAAGGTAGAGACATACTGGGAGATTGACAAGAGAAGAACCAGAGAAAGGAAGAAGCACTGACCTGAGAGAAAAAATACTAAGCATGGGGTTTGCATGCTTTTTTAGGAATGGAAGAAATCAGATATTTTTATTTTGTTGGAAGCATTTTGATTTTTACCAATATCAAGTTTTTAAGATCTATAATAGTTATTGCACTGAATGTATGAACTTATCCTTTCTTCTCTCCCAGAAATTCACTAACATTGCTTCTGCTTGAACACACTGCTTTTGCTAAAAGCCATTGCAATTCAATTGAAATTTTAAAATTGTGATGATATTGATAAATTTGTAATGAATTTCACTTTGCACATGAGTTAAAAGCTTGACACACAGAAGTCAATGACCAAACCCCAAGGAGCAATTGGAAACTGTTTCAGCAGCTCATATGTACAGTCTTAACTAAGGCTTAAATATGTAGAAACCAAAACCACACAGTAATATCCATACCACATTTTTAAATGCTTTTCATCCCAGTGTTGTAAACTAAAATGTTAGTGGAAATACAGTTCAAAAATCATTAAAAACAGAAAAAGTGTCCTCCCACCAATTCAATAAGGGGCAGTAAATACCAGTGTGCTAAGCAGCACAAAGCCTAGAAGCTAGAATAACGTCACCAAAAAAAAGTTAACAAAATATCTGTAGGCAAAGGCATAAAAAAACGTGCTCCTGGAGCTAAACATGTGCAAGTATATGATCCCACCCATTCTTAGACTGAGCAGTGACTTACCGTGAGATCCGTCTTCATGCGAATATAGCACTGAATGGGGAAAGGATGGCAGAGTCAACACCACAATATATTTATATATGCCAAGCAGGACACCTCAACATGGACATAATGCTGTGCTCTACTGCTCCCAGACTGGAGTTGGATTGCTCCTGTGGGTTGGTGTGGAGGCAAGAGAGCTTGTTCTGCCTGCATCCCCCCGTATAAATCTAAGTCCATTGCTTGAAGTCTCAAAATCTGCATCTGGTCATTGCCTAATATAACAAGTTACTTACTTGATGGGTTACATCCAACGATGTTCAGCACTGCTGAATGCAGTCACTTGTGAAAAGGTTAACAAGTGAAAGACATATATTCAATCTTACCAGCGTTCATGAACAGCAACGAGATTCATTCCATTGCTGGTAATTCTTAAATAAAGACCTCTGTTCTCAAATATGAATGCAGATTTAGGGAAGGCAGGAGGGAATCTCTCTAAAGCACAGCTGATCTCACAAGTTAAGGAGGGGTAGAGAGCAGCCTGGCAAAGACCTTGCAATTTTTATCCAGTGCAGGCTTTGCTTCCTCATAAAGCGCCTGCTTTCAGATCCCGCCAGTTAGAAACAGAGTCAGCAGTGCTAAGTGAACTCATTGCCTAAATGTAAGTTCCTTCTTATCATAAAGTGTTGGCTTTATTACATTTTGAGATGACTAGGGGTAAAATCCCTGATATCGCGTGTTCCCAAGGAAGTTTCATTTACTGATTGTGTGCAATAAGAAGTATAAGAAATTTCTTCCAGTAAATAGAGTTCACAGTGACCATATTCACATACCCATCCTGGTGTAATTCCCAGATGGCTTTGTGAAGGTCTGCAGAAGCAAAGGAGTAAATAAACTCATTCTCTGTCAGATTTACAGTTGCTTCTTCAAGGACTGCCTTGATTGCTGTCTGTCTCTGTCGTTCCCAGGTGGGTTCACACAGAACTCCTTAAATGATGTCAAGAGCAGAGGGAGCTAGAGCAGTGACATATATTGGCTCTCAAGTTATTGGGAGATATCTTGATTTTATTTCTTCTGGCACTAGTAGTCACTCTTTGTTTTCTATTTAGCATGGAGAAACACAACGTAATATGCCCTCACAAGGGAAAAGTGAAAAGGAATCATGTTATCTTAGAGCATCAGGTGCTCATTATAGCCAGAATTAAGAAATCCAAGATATTAGGATGCTTATTCAAGCCTTCTGATTCTACACTCTTAGATAGGAAATCCAGTAAAAATTGCATGTGAGAATGCCAAGACTTCTGTTTCTCAACTGATCTCAAATATTAAAAAACAAAAAAAAAATTAAAAATTCTTTTCCCCTATACCTTGGCACTTCCAAGCTTGGAAAGAACAAAATACTGATTCAAGAATACATATTTGCTGTTAGAAAGGTTACTTCAGAGGATTTAATTGTAGGTATTCCTAGGGTTTTGTCTGCAATCCTAAATCTAACAAACTGGCAAGAATTCTTTCACCATTTTAAATAGACTTTGAGCTAAGAATAATGAAAGCAACAAGACCTAACTTTTCCACAGGGCTGGTCAGCTTTGGTTCACTCCTGGCTATGGTTATATGTAAATGTTTTCTAACAGGTACTGCATTTTCAAAAGGTGCCAATGAGTCTGGTTATCTCGGATTTTCAGCACCTTTTAGCACTCTAAACAGAGCACTCCAAAGGCCAGCCTCAGAAGCCACTTGCCACATTTGCAAATATGGACCAATATTTTGCTTACTGTATACTTTGGATTGGCTTCAAACACAGCAAATACTATCCCGGTAACATAAGGATTCAGTTACAGTTTTGTCACTCAAATATTTATAGGACAGTTAATTTCAGGTAGTTGCTTCAGAAGGGAGACAAATCTATTGCAGCACAGATATCTCTTTTGTGGTTTTCAGTTGATAAAATCTAGCCCAAGCGCACAAAGGACCCAACTAAAGCTAATTGAAATATTCCCTTTGTCTTCTATGGACACTGAGTGAGGCTCTAGGTCCTTTTACTGTTGGATGATTACCCAGTGGCCAATGCAAAACGCTGGTATTTTTGTCTCATTCCTCAGAAATAGGACACACAGTCCTCCCCCCCACTTAGTATCATGGTCCAGAGTGCATTAAGACAGAGAGAATGAATGATCATCCCACCTTCAGGGGTGCACAGATTAGCAGGACAAGACATAAAAGCCTGCACTGGCAACACTTTTGCTGTTATTGCATGGTGGATAAAAAGAGCCTTTTCATTTCTGGATATGTTCATGAGAGGCCAGAAAGAACATGAAATCATCAGCATTATAACATAAATCCGTCAATAGGTGTTCTAGACATGCCCAAATGGGTAGGTGGATTTACCTTAAAACTAGAAACTGTTTTTTTTGTAATTCTGTTTAATTTCAGAATAAAATTTTTTTTTATTGTTTCTTAACAATTGAAGAACATTTTCATTTATCTCTTCACTGCACTGACTTCCTCTGAGACCATGACTGAACAAATGAATATTTACTTCTTATTCCTCCAGTTCCTGCTCAAGAAGTTTAGATAACACAGGAAAGATCCCATTTTTTATCCAGGAACTCAGACATCCAGAGAATCGTTAGCCTCTGTCTGTTTTTTGCATGGGAGCTATTAGCACAAGTGGCTTTTCTCAAAGCATTACACCAGCAGCCCTATCTTGTTTGTTTTAATTACCAAAGAAGTCTAACTCTGCCTTAGTTGCCTGAGTAATTACTGATTATTTGCCTGAGTGAGGTCAAGGGGATGACATCCTACGATATTGTCATACCCTTTTTGTTCTGTCGCTGTGTAATGCTTTGGATGTAGCATTAGTGCCAGCTCCCTGGCATAGGTGGGCAACCTTCCAGCTGATTTAGGAGGGAGCAGGGTTTCATCCAAGGGACTACACTGAAACTCGCATCTAGTTCTCACAGGCACTGTAGGCATTCCTTACTCTGTAGTTTGAAATAACTGTTTCTATATTTTGCACTCCACAACCTTCAGCCTGATCAAAGCCAACTTTGGCCTTAAGGCCTACTGCCCACCTGCTCATGCCTCTCTAGGTCTCACCTCTCTTGGCCTTATTCCTTTTCTACTTATGTTCCTGGTGCTGTAGTCTGGATTGCATAACATCTTTTCTGTCAGGTCCAGCGTCTGGGCAGAAAGCTGATGTGATACTGGTGAAGGAAGGATTTGACTGATCTTCTGTGAAGCATTGGGGTATTCAGAGGCTTTCTTTGGTGGACAATGAAATTCTGTTCAATGGCATTCCAGGGTAGCAGATAAAACATAATTTGTTCCTGGGATACCTACAGTATGGAAGAAAAATCTAAAAAAATTTGTGAGCATTTCAAGAAAAAAAAGCATAATATCTTAGCAGAAATACTTCTTGCACTATGTCACGAGCAGCCTCATTAGTTTTTCTTTGATAATTAGCTGTAACTGTGTAAAAATTATTAGCTGTATTGAAACAAAGGGACTTTTGAAAAAGAACCAGCATGAATACTTATTGTTAGTAAATTAATTCAGAAAAGCCTTGATTAAGCAATATACACCTAATTTCACATAAAAATGCTGATTTTTTTCCCTGAAGATTAACTGTGAATTCCATTAATATGAAGAAAGTTCTGTCTGAATATCAATTAGAGCTTTCCGAAAGTACACTCATGTGCTGTATCGGGGAAAGTCTGAGTCACATACACGGAGGACCTGAAAAGTGTGGAGTTAATAGCTTCAGCTTGTCTTTGTTTGTCTAGGTGTGACCTGTGTAAAGGCTAAGGAGTGTCTGTGATCCTCACTTAAGTCTGGATTTTCCTCTGGTCTTGGCATGCTGGTTTGTGCTCAGCTGCTGAAGCACAGAAGGAGCAGCAGCAGAAAATCTCTTGCCTAAGTTAGCGGCACCAATAGCTTGATTTTTCTCAGGTCTTGCCCATTTTGTGGTTACTTATACCCCAGAAGATATAGAATTAGGATACTCCTTTTGTGGGACCAGCACACGTTCCTTCAATGGCTCGGTGCGCAACTGAGAGTGGCAGCATGGGAGGATGAGGTTCGGCTGGCTCCAGAAGCAGGGGGGCGCATGCCTGGCTGCATGTTGAGTTCCCCCTGGACGAAAGAGTCGTTTACAAATTGTCACTGCTAGAGCCTCTACCACTGCTATCAACAGCTGAAGAGCATTCACCTCCCCATGACATCAGCCAGGCAGTCTGCTGCATGCCACTGTTCCCTAGGGTCCCTGGACACCTCCCATACGGCACCACCACTGCTGTCTGTCCCTCACTGTCCTAGCACCCTGGCATTGATTTGGCTGTCTCTCTGGATAACCTTTGCAAGTTTTTCTCACAACCAATATCTGCATGAGAAGTGCAACTAAGTGGGGATGCTCATGGGTTAATTGCTCAGCTGTCTGTATTACACAGTGAGGGCTGGACTTACTGTCTCTGGACTTCTCACCCAGGTAAAATAAAACACAAGGATTGCTTCCAATGGAATACGTGACTGCCTAATGAGTGAAGATATTCAAAAAACATACATAAGTTCATTTTTATTATTTAAAAAAAAAATGTGGAAAAGATATGATACAAAAGCATGTAAGACAGATTTGCAATTAATTCTCCTTTTTCTTTCCTGGAATTCAAACATACCTCTTAGAACAAATGGGCTGAGGCTTGGGACAGTAATAAGTCTTTGATTTGAATATCATTTTGAAAGAATCACACATCTCTAGAAGATTAGGGAAATATAACTTTTATTTTAATGCGAGTAGTATTTTACTGAACCCTGGCAGGGTATTAGAGAAATTATCATTTTCTCATTAGTCTAACTGCCACCTAGCTCTTCTTACTTTCCTTTTCTTCACAATGGAGGGTGTCTCAGACAAAACGCTACTTAATCAAATTAATTAAGAGGGAGTAGATTTCTAGAGAATGAGGTTCAGAAGGAATCAGGCCAGGAACTTAACATGTTCAAGACTTCAAATGCTTTCTCAACTTCCACAGACTTCAATGGTATTTAATTGCTTTCTTGAGTCAGGTCCTAAGAGTGTGGCTCTGGGATTAAAGCAGGGAAAATTTTTGTTAGACAAAAAGGTGCCGTCAAATGGATTTATGAAAATATGGAAGTGTTGCTGAACTTCTTGTCAAAATAATTTCCTTCAAGAACATTCAGCTGTCAGTGCCTTCATTTTTTAATTAAACATTTTGACAATTCAGGTTGAAACAACCATTTGTTTCAAAATTCCTTTTTGCTATACAGTTGTGAAGTCTGAAATAAAAAAAACACATCTGACTTGATCTTTTTCTAATCAATTGTTCAAAATAACTGAGTTTTGTGCCAAACTGAAGTAATTATTTTTTGAACTGTCAGAACTGCTGATGAATGCAAAAATGAAGCAACTGAAATAAAAGCAGTCCATGTATAGTACTCAAAATTTGTAGGCTACAAAAAGAAAATCCTTCATGGATATTTTATTATAACTTATCTTATTCAATTGTCATATGCAGTTATGTTAACTTCTGTGAATACAGATTAGTTATACAGTTTATTTTAGCATATATATTGAAAACAGTACTTATTTCTTCAACTATGACATATTCATCTGCATCTTATTCTAGGAAGAAATATCTAGGTGTTAGTCACTTGTGATTAATACTTCATTATTATATAATGCTCTCTGTAAAAAATCATGCAGGCACCACCTGTTGTGTCAGGCTCTGTACAAATCAGGATTGTGAAATATCACAACCTGGTCCAGGTCTGCTGGCTGCTGGACCTCAGTTTGCTGTGATGAGATCCCATTGCCGCGTCCAGTGTGATGCAAAGGACTGGGGTAGAAACTAGATCCAGGCCATTTAGGAACTCTCTCCCAGAGACAGACCCTTATTTCCCTCCTTTCCCTCAGTGAAAACCTCTCTTAGCGAGTAGGGTCCTGATAATGATCTAACCCAAAGCTTTCAGCCCAACGCTTTAGGAGGCACAACGGCATTTGGGCCTTATGACAGGCAGTGACTGACCGCAAGTTCCAAGGTGGAGGAGATGCCTTCTCATAGGGCACATCAGATGTGAGGCTCTGCTTTATGCCACAGTGTCGATCTCCAAAGATGGGTAACGATCCTGGTTTGGTGACAACACACTGTGGAAAAGATACCATAGTGCCACCCAGTATTTATGCTGCTGCAGGGAAACTTCAGGCTGGACTCAACCACACAGATCTGCCATACCAGAATCCTGCCCATCTTCCTGTTTGTTTGAAAAACCATCCCTGTTTGTCCCCCAGACACATTTTTCAGGGATAGCATGATAGTAAAGCACAAAGACAAAGGTACTGCACACATCCCCCTGTCTCCTCAAGGGTAGAAGAACTGTGTGGACTTCTGGTAAACATCATGCGGCTTAGTGCAGTTCCCCTCAGACTGATCTCACCTCCCATATTCAAGTCCTTCGTGGAGACTCAAGTCCTCACTTCTCATGTTCAAGTCCTTTATGGAGAGCTGGTTTCATTTGCACTTACTCAGAGAGATCTGATGCTGGCAACGAAGACAACTTTCTCACTTGAAGAAGTACATCTGTTTGAAATGGTTTCTAACCCTTTTTTGGCAAAGAGTTCAGCTGCAGAAAACCAAAGCTCTTCACTATGTGTGTTCTCAGGTGGGACATTGAAGCGAGGGGATGGGAGAAGAGGCATGAAGGGAAGGAGGCATATCCACAGGTAATAGTCCTTTCCTCAAACAGAGTTCTTGAAGAGGAAGCCATAAAAACTACTGAGAATAAAGCTTTGTTTTCTTTGCTCTTTCATGGATCTGGGATTCAGAGGGTGTAACAGGAAAACGTGTGATTCTCTTCTGAAACAATAGCTATGATGTGTGTGATATTCAGGAAAACCACTGGAATCTGTGACTTGCAACAACCTCTGAAAGCACATCTCTCTATCTTCATTTACTAATTCTCTCCCTTCTCCCCTGTAGCACCATCTTATTTCAAAGTTTCTAAGGGGAGGTGCCAAATAGGGTGAAATAAGTTAAATATTTCCATAAAGAAAGAAGAGATACCTCATTCAGAAGTTTTGTTTTTAAAGCCTTACAAGAGATTGTTTTATTTTTATTTTTTTTAAAGTAAAACGAAAGCAATAATGATCATTAAGCAGAATTAGCTGAGGTGAAGGAGAAAGAGCCCAGCTAGGATGTCATGTAAAGCCAAACATAAAAAAAAAAAGAAAAAAAGGAAAAAAAAAAAGGACAGAATTGTTTCTGAAACTAGATATACAGAATGAAGAAAGTCATGTAACCAAGTAAAGAGCAACATACTGCAGATTTTTGTTCTAATTGTTCAAAAATGTTCTCTCCTACTCCTAGACTTTCTAGTCCAAGTTTGAGCCTGAAGCAAATTTTTACAGTAGAGTTATAAACCCATGAAAACAAAGGTTTATAATGGAAACACTGGCACAATCCTAACTAATGGTGTTGTGCCATGGGGTGCCTCTGTAATAAAAAAAAAAAAAAAAAAGTCTCTGAGCCTGTATGCCAGACAGAATAGCTAGCAAGGAAGAAAATAGACAGAAGTAGATGAAACATCAGTAGCACTAGCAGCACTAGCTTTCTGAGATAAAACACGTACATGAAGTCCTACACTGTGAAGGATTACAAACAAATAATTTGTCACAGCTTTGAATAAATACAGAATAGGAACCATGCTTTGAGAAAATGATGGGTTATTAAGGTATGGAATTTAATATCATTGTCAATCTATAAAACTTTTACAACCTAGTCTTATTTGCACAGAGATTACATCCCCAAAGCTCAGTGCCAAAGACACATGTTAATAAGCTCACAACTTTTAATTAAGCAATATGTATAAGTAGATTCCCATTAAGCTGTGATTTGTGGGCTAGTTCATTACAGTGGGTTCCAGCCACCAGACACATATTCAATACAAATCAAGCAGCCTGCATATTATCCAGCTTAATGTGAGCCTACTTGGGATATTTTATCACCAGTTCAGAGAACTGGTTCAGAGAACTATATTTTTTTCTAAGACTGGGGGCAGTGACCAGAACCTTATAATGACCCCATGTTGTTTTCTTAATGAAACTATCTGTCTGAATTGTTTAGTTGCAACTGGTAATTATTCATACAGTTAATCATAGTTCTATTATATACAATATATATATGAGATTCAGCCAGAACATATTTGCTCTCATTTGAATTAAATGCATAAAATAAGGCATAAAAGAAGGAAGTATTGATATTAAAGACATCGAATGTTAAAAATAATTCACACATTTTACTCCAGAGAGATTCATGACAACATTTTCCAGATCTTGGAATAACTCTCTTTTGAGAGAATTATCCTGAATTATGCTAAAATTTCTCCCCCCAGTTTGTGACACAGGGTGTCAACTAGAATTTTTTCAATCAGCTTTACTCATGACACAGTGTGGCATGCCATTTCATATCTTTCTTGCTTAGACAGATTTCCCATTGATCACATCAGCAGTGAGGATTGTACAGCAATCTGACGTATCAGTCTTAAAAATAAGATGGATATTCTGCACTATTTAATACTTTTTTTTTACAGGAGTTAGAAGTTCATGGATCATTGGATCATAATCTAGAAGAAATCACTACAGTCAGATTTCTGGAAAATAATACTTCATCATAGCATTTTCTTCTGGTATTCCTTTCATAATAATAAGTTAATGAATTAACTTGGCTACATGTTTACAGTTATTGAGAGTGACAACTGTTGTTTTTAACAGCCCTTTCAGTAAGGATTCTACTGTACTTTACTTAACAGTAAGGAGCTATGCATTTTATTTACTGATTGAACTTGTCCATGTAACCTCTCTTTAGTCCCCATAAAACTACACAAAATAGGGTCAATCTTTTTTTTAATTTATATTTTCTATTTCGCTACTGAAATATTTTCTACACATCCAATCTTAGCTAACATAATGACACTATCAAGAGCTGCCCAGTATTTATTTGGAAAGCAGAATTTGCCATCCAGTCCCAGTGGTTCATCTTATTCATTATCTTTCTAACAGCAGCAGCTTAGACATGAAGTTTTATGAAACCAGGGTGGGAATGAGTTCCAGTAGAGGACACTCTGGGCTGGGAGAGAAAGGAGGGAGCTCCTGAGAAGGAGATGTGAACTACAAATCAAGAAGACAAGGAGAGAAGAAAGATCATAATTAGCTATAGCTCTAAATGTAACAAGAAGAATTTTTCAATCAATATGGTAAGATGCTTGTAGCCAATTAAAAGACTGTAAAGTAGGGACAATGCCATATGTAGATTAGGCTAGTCTCATAAAAAGAGCCTTAAAGCAGTGTTGCATAGTTCATGAATTGATTTTGCTTAAAGGCCGAAGAAAAAGGAGCTGCAATAAGCCAGTCCTATAGTAACAAAAGTGGTACCTCAGAGAACCCCAGCAGCAGCAAATGATACAGTCAGAGGAGTTTTACACATCCCTTTTTTCACTAAAGTAAACCAGCTTTCATAGGATCACATTGGCGCAAAACTATAATGAAGATTTTTTTATGATTACACTATTTCTGAACTCACTAGAGCAATGCAGACCTGGGAAACACTGCGCCTCTACCTTCAGCTTTAATTTACCACTGAATCCCAGCACTTTGCCTTTGATAGCTCTGTGGGTTATAGCAGCATTTGGAGGAGTGAGGAAACTACCACAGATGCCAGAAGCTAAAGAGTTAAAACACTCTCCTGCAGCCTGCAGAGAAAGCGTGGAGTCAAGGAAAATACCCAGACATATAGCTGTTGAGACAGGAGCAACATTACAGCCATTAAAATCAAATGTCAAAGAAGGAACAATGCCTATTAGCTTTTAGAAACCAAAAATGAACAGTTCAGTTTTATCAAACAAATGGGTTCCACTATCCAATTACTAACTTCTGATAAGCACCATGTCAATTTTGAAATTGTACTGCTGAGTCTATGGAGAAGAAAAAATAAATCTGAGTTATCCACATAACAAGGATAAAAGGAAGACAAACTATTAGAATTCTGACCTAATTACCCAGGCAAATCACTCCCCTTTCAGGAACATTGCAAATCCAGTAAAAACACTGTAGCCTTTGTCAACGAAGCTCTGACCTTGTATAAGGCCCCTTTCTTCTCCTGTTCATGTCCCATCTAATCAGAAGCCTTGAGAAGTCCTCCAATTGGGTCCTTCACTTGAAGCAGTATCATCCACAGCATCTTTTTGTTTCATCTTATCCAGGAATATAACAACTAGGGCTGCGTATGCCCCAGCTGAGTGGGCAGCAGAGGGCTGCAGCCTGAGGAATGAACGGGACTCCCCATCCAGCACACATAATTAGGTACAGCCACGCAGGGCGGCTGGCAAACATACTAGAGAAAGCCAAAGGCATAACCAATAGTCTATTCACTTTTTTAGAGTAATGTCCATTGTGTTCAGGGAGGATGCAAAGGCTTCCATTCCTTCTTCAGTGTTGTTAAGTCTGAAGTTGGTTGGCAACTCCCATTTTAGTACTATTTTCTACCCCAAGGTACATGAGCTGTAGATTACGCATGGGTTGAATTTCTCCCTCAGAGCAGACAAAAGGAATTATGAAAACAGCAGCAGCAGAGTATATCACTGAAAGAATAATAATAATACTAAAACCTCATAAAATATAGCTGGTTCTTTTCTGTTTGAAAATATGTTTATGTGGTTAAAAATAAAGCCTAGTTTTTATGCATTCTTATCTAACTTATGTTTGTCACATACCTGGATAGACAAAGCCTTGAACTAAGTGGGGCTAATGCTCCCCTTGCCTTCCCCATAACCTGACAAAGCTGAAAGAGATCACATATCACCAGGGATAGGGAAATATTAAAGAGAAAGTTAATACCTTAGTAGGATTATTTATGAATTTGAAAACATATAGCAACTTAATGACTTTGCTGACAACGCTAGTAGTGCTGGGAGCATAAGCCACCATAGAGCTGAGCAGGTTCCCTTAGTGGACAAACATCAACTTTGATCCGTTAGATGGACATTTTGTGTCTTGCCTGCTCCCAAACGAGGTGGCATGGGTAATTTTGGAGGTTTCTACATTAATGTCTTAGATGAGCTTTTGGGACAAATCTTACCAGTGTCTCCATTTACTGTGCTTTCTGCTTCACACTGTGGCAGTCTTGGGGCATATTCACTGGGTTTCTTAGCTGAAACTAGACTGGAAGTTTGTTCCAATTTATTCCTGGAATAAACTATTTTACTCCAGTGCCTAAGGAGTGTTAAATCCACAGGACTGGATTACAACTAGTCTGAAGCAAACCCCCACAACCTGTGTGGCATGGATGCCAGACCTTCAGGACCATTTGTATTCCTTTACAGATTGGTTCTTACTGTCCCTGTACTACTGCTAATGTAGATGTAGTCTCTTAGTGTTACTTCCTTGCACATTCTCATGCATACACTTCTTGCATTTTTTAATCTCAGTCTAAAACAAGCATTAAAGTCCATGTTTCATTCCCAACCACCCAGCCATCTTTGAGGACGCTCACCCTAAAGATCTGTCTTACCACTCACAACATTTGTAGTCAAGTAAGAAACACAGGCAGGATTTGCAAAAAAACTTTTAAATCAGACAGACAGACACAGAGAAGAAATCCACTTCAGCTGCAGCTGTGCTGGATGAAGGACTAATAGCATCATCCCCACCTGTCCTCACCACCCTTCTCTCAAATGATGACTGTGCTCAGAGCTGCTAGTGGAGTTGCTCATGTGAATCCTCTCTCATCTGTTTTAGATAAAATGTCCCTGCAAAGCTTGAATGTCTGGAACAGAAGGTATTTGCTGCTCATCCTGAAATGGGTGAGGGAGATCTCCCATGGGAGCTGCTTCTGCATGAAAAAGCAGCTGCAGATGATCTCTTCAGGCGGCACAGCTGCACTCAAAGGAGAGCTTGTGTCCACAGCAATAGCAAGGGTAGAAGAGAAAAGCTAAAAATTAGAAACCTGAATGCAACAGCTCTTAACCTGGTCTCGCTATTTTCTTTTTGGACCAAGTTGTGTCTGTACCAGCTCTTTCAACATTCCTTGTAAAATCTCTCTGTCTCTCAGAGGAACACAGACAAACCTTCGGTTTATAAGTACAGCCCCAGCCTTGAGTAAAATGTTGCATTCCTGATAAGCTGGATTTATGTGCATAAGGCCACTGATTCATAAGGAAAACCAGCATTTAACAGTTGTTAGTAGGTCAGTGTAATGTGGTAAGCTTTCCAGTGCCAGTGTAATTTTTGGACCCAAAATATAAGTGATTCTAAATGGAAACATGAAAAAATAATGGGAAAACAGGAGGCTGTAACCAATTCCTATCCACCACTTGTTAAAGAAAAAAAAGTGATGAGACCATTAAAATTTTAGACTTTTCCATCTCTAATTTGAAAGATTCTATGAAAAAGTTTGTTCTCTGATATATTCAAAGCTAATATGTGTGGAAGAAGACAAAAGCCTTCAAACACTGATTTTTAATTCAAAAATAGAAAATAAAGACTTAAACAGATGGATAACAAAACATTGAAAAGGTTTAAAATACAGAACCTTGCCAGTGAAATCTGTCCTGCTATCATTCTATACAGATGAGCGTACACATACACACGTTCATGCAATGATAATTGTCTATTGATCCAAATTCAATGTGGTTATGTTTTCCATTGCAGGGTGAAGTTCTAAAATTTACCTGAAACAATGTTATGCGGAGTCCTTCCTTTTTTATTTTTATTATTTTATTATGTAAGGACTCTGCGCCTTTGGAGTAGGAGGCTATTATAAATATATGTCGTAGTGCAGATGAGGAACTTCTCCAATTTCATTAACAAGTAGAAAGATTTGTGCATATACCCTCCCATACACAATGTTTTAGAAATATGGCCTATTATGTCTAGTTAAGTCAACCTTGTGTCATTATTTCATATTAGTGTATATGACAGGATTGGCATACCCAGAAAAGATGCATCAGAACCATTACGTGTCAGCCAAGAAAATGAAACAGGGAATTCTATATTTTGAAAACTAGGTTAAATATCACGTCCTTAAATATTTTGAGAAGAAAATGTTATATTGGTACCAAAAAGAATGTGTGTTAAGGTTTAAGGAAGTACTTTGAATAAAGATCTTGTAAAACAAGAAAAAAAAACCTTCTGAGTGCATAAGTAGAAGATAGGGAAATGAGAATGAAAATCTCCTGCACCAAGAGAAGGAAGCATTGCTTAAATGCTTTGTTTTAGAACATACATTGTAAAAGACTGACAATTTTTTTCACAAGGAAACATTTTGAAATAAATCAAGATTTTACAAAATATTTCTTTCAAGTCCAACATAGTTATCCTACACTATTAGTGAAAAGACTTCTGCTGTATAGGACTACACTGATTTCACTAAAATGTTAAGCACAAGTTAAGCACAAATGGAAAAGGTACCTGCTTTGGTCAGATCTCAGAATTTTCACAGAACCCCAGAAATGTAGGGCCAGAAGAAAACTTAAAACATCTCCAGCCAATCTTTGTACTAAAAATAGATTAACTATATCTAACTTATGCCTTGAGTATGGTTGTTTGCCCTGTCTCCAAAAAACAGAAAGAAATAATATTTGCAAGAAATTTAAAGCTGATTGCACCTTATCCATCCTCCCCTGACCACAGAAAATAACTGATTGTCATTTTTACAAAGAATCCCAGAAGAAGTGGTATTTCACTCCATGTATGAGCTCCTGTAATTTTGTCCTGACAGGAGATTCTTGCTTTTGTCCCTCACTTCCTACCCTTTTCTCTTTATAAAGAAAACAGCTTTCAAACCTAGTCATAAGAAAACTCAAAATAGGATTCCCCAAAGAATGACACTAGGGGAAAAATGAAGGAATCAAGATAGCTTTATGCATAGTCTCCCTAATCTTGTAATTTTGGTACCTGAACTGTAATATTCTCTCCTTCTAATGTTTGATCTTGCTGGTGAAGATACAGCTGTGGCTCAGACCTTGGGCCATCTCCTGCATGTGTCATTCCCAGGACTTTTGCTGTGTGACTCCTGCCAGATGACTCCTGTTTAGGAGGAAGAGGAGCCTTAGGAATGGTCTGAGACTTAAAAAGGTTTATGACTTCCCATAGCTTCCATGAGTTTGGACAGCAGATTTGAATGTCTCCCAATGCCTGTTGCTGTGGAGGAAATAATGTTGCTACGTGATATAAAGGTAGCCCTCAACATCAAAACCTCTTCTGGTGTAAATTCTCACATCTCCATTGTCTTTAACTGAGTAGCCAAAAAGTACCTGTGATGAGGATCAGGCTCCCCATCTCTAGATTACTGGATAATAATATCCTATCAAGGAGATATAAGAGGGAATCAGAAAAGCTCATCAAAATGTTCAGTGACATGGCAGCAGATTTATGAGGAAAAAAAAATGTCATTATAAAGAAGAAGAAAAAAAAAGAAAGGTCATATTCATTAGTAAGAAAGGAAGACCTAAAAAAGATACAGGAGATGCAAATATTACAGATCCACTAGCACTTTTGTTTTGAGAGAGCAAGGTTTTCTTAGGTCATTTAATTGAAATGAGGTACTGCTTCTCTTTATTTTTACATTTTCAATCTTTTTATTACCATAGCAATACGTCTTCAACTGCTTCCTTAAGCATTAACAGCTGATTTATTTAATAAAACTGAGGACTGAGCATCACTGGAAATACTGCTTCCAATGGAATGCTCTCATGCTGTGATTGGTGAAGTGCTAAGTAATTTGCTTTTAATGCTAGCACATACCACTTAGCACTATATTTAACTGAATGATGAAAATCACTCATTTTTCATCCCCTTGCTTAACTGGTGCTCAGTATAATCTATCTACTGTACTGTGAGCCTAGCACCAGATATATTCTAATAGACCTTGCTCTCCAATCTACAACAAGCATTTTAATTTTTAATTCATACTTATGTCTTTATCCTTTAATAGAACAGAACTACAGATGGGGAGTATGTTTTAGATAATAAGAGCACAGTAGGTACCCAGGGAAACTACACCACTAAAAGGATTCTTTATTTACACTTTTCAGTAATGACTACATATATATAGCTACACAGGAGAAAATTGTTGTAAAGGAACACTGCATAGACAGGCAATTACTATCCAAATATAACTGAACATTATGGATGACGTTGTTGAAAAGAACACTTCAGAAAACAATTTCAAAGCCAATGCCACCCAGTGTATGTTGACCAACAATCATGGGAACTCATACAATGTAAGTAATAAAAATTAATAGGTAGGATGATACATTTTCAGCAAAAATGTAAGGTAAATTTTCTTAATATTTAAGCTTACTTTAAATTCAGCTTTCATGAATATGTACTGTTGCAGAATTGTACATCGCATATCAGATGAAAGTCAGTGGAGACATGCCAACATAACTGAGGGAATAAAAGTGGTCAATCAAGTCCTTCATGCTGAACAAAGTTTCTGAACCAGATTCATATTTGTTAAAAATTCAGCACAGTCCTATCAGAACTGAAGGTGTGGTGACTCCGCACGTAAAGTTGGTCTGGCCATCAGACTAAATAATATCGTATTACCAACTGAAGTCAAAATCTCACAGAACCAGGCTGGAATATCTTAACTCAGTGGTGGGAAACCTAGGGTATAATATTGCCCAAAGGGACTTTTACCATTACATTCAGTCATGTTCAAAGACAAAACTGAGGACAAGAAGATGCGCATGGTATGATGCTGCTCACAACATGCTGTCTTCTTGGTACTGTTGCCCAGAAACTGCAGTAAGTTACAGATCACCACCTTAACTCATAGCAGAGGACAGTCATGTACACAAGCAATCCTAGTGACCTCCACTGCACTGTTTGTGTCATTCACTCATTGTGGGGTAATCAGCATTACCCCAGCATCTGGAGTAATTGATGAAAAGCGCAACTCTGCTCAAGCAGAAAAAATTCACAGAAAAATTCTGGGACTAGACAGTTTATCTTCAGCTAGTTTCTTTTTCAAAATTAAGTACTACAGTTTAAAGTGTCAACAGGCAAGGCAAACATTAAAAGGCAATTTTATTCCTGTTATGACAGAGAGAAGTCATCCAGGTAATATCTGATGCAATAGAACCCACAAAAATCACATCACTTCTTGTATATATTCAGATGATTTTTAACACCATTTCTGTCTGTATGTAACTCATAAAAATACACACATATGCACATGCACACAAATCAATTAAAAAATTAAAAAAGTGGAAATCAAATTGTTATCTTGTAAACCCAAAGAAAAACTGTTTTCAGGAGTGACATTTAAGCCTCCAAGTTGTTACCTAATGTCATTTAATGATTATTCAGACAGATGAGAACCATAGTTTTAAGTCTCAAAACTAATCAACAATGTTCAAGACATTGGGAAAGATCTTGCAAAGGTAAATGTATCTGAAAAAGTTTTAGCATACCAGTGTGAACAAGGGGGCACCAGAAAAGCATACATGTTAGAAAAATGTCACTGATTAATATGTTAATTGATTACAGTGTTATACATGAATGATTCAAAATAGCAGGAAGGTAAGACTCTTCTCTTTTCCATCTGCATTTTCAGAACAAAAAGGATCCTACTGCAGGGAAGACCAAGAGTCAGGGCACTGGCAGTCTGCCCTTTATTTCTGCATTCACCTCTGACTTTGGTGACCTTGGAAAAAGGACTTCACCTTTATTGCCTTTGTTCCCCTTCCCACCTTCTCCTTCTGTTGTCCCTCGTAGTCCTTGCCCTTGGGGCATGGACTTCATTTCTGATGCATTTATCTGAAGCCAAATAGAATAGACACTGACTGGTTCAAACAAATGAGCAATATTTTAATACTACTAAGAAAGCAAGAGGGTAACCTCTAGGTTGCTTAAAGCTGCTATAGCTCCCAGGGAAGCAGGACTGACCAATGTTAAGACCCCAGCAAAATGATCTTCTCTGGCATCTTGTAAATTTTGCAGCCTGTTGGGACTTGGCTACAGAGCCTGTGGCATGAAGCCATCATTGTTCCTCTTCTGGACATCTTTGCAGCTTTGCAATTACAATAGTGTTGTTTTTTTGAATAATTACTGAAAACACTGTCAATGTTTTAGTCATGAAACTTGAAAGACAAATCAGAGATTTTTTTCCCACCACCACTAGCAGATACAAGCAAACATGAAAAAGCAGGAACAAGCAAACCTGAGAAATCTAGGAATGTCCCACTATTTGGAAGGGGAAAAAAAAATTATATGAAATATTTATATTTGCATGATCCAATCTGTGATCTGATCCAGTGAGCTCACCACACTGAAAAGCTTGTTAAAGCCACAGAAGAGTTATGAATGGAGCATTTACAGGACAACGCTGTACGCACAGAGGTGTGGATGTCAGAACCCTAAATCCTCTCAGACAGTAACCATACCATGGATGTGGATCAGGATGTAAATAACTCTGTGGACTATGCATTACTGCAGGAATTAGCTCTTGTCGGAGACAACGTGGTTTCCTGAAGATTAGAAAAAAAGATGTAGAGGAAGACATGATGTAAATACAAGAGGTAACAGTGTACTGATGACCTCCCTCCCCCAACAAGAGGGATACAGGAGCAAGAGCCCAGACACTACATTTATCAGATTTCCTTTGAAAAACTGTGTCTTGTGTGCTCATGTGAACTTTCCAAGGTTTCTCTGTCAGCAGACAAGATTAGTGTGGATTTAAAAGTAACACAAGTTGCTTTTAACTGAACTTTACTCCTCAGGGGGCATCAGAAAACTGACACCAGTAGGACTCAGCTAAGTGCAGAGATCTGGTGGAGTTAGATCTGGTACTGAGATCCTGGGTAAGGAACGAGAGGAAATTGATACCTTGCAATAACAGTGACATCTAAGGACACCCAGTGTGTTCTGTAATTCTCTGTCATCGAACACCCTGATACTGCTTTTGATCAGCAGCACCTTCATTTAGCAGCTTGATGCACATGGGCATGTTACACTCTGCATATACTTCTCTAGGTGCTGGGAGGGATCCAGTGGCTCTCAGTACACAGTGGAAACCACAATGCAAGTCAGAGAGATTGGAACTTTGGCACTCAGACCAATATGTGTGGACACATACCTAATTATATATAAAGTAGCTGATTTAAGCCCGCCCTCAGCATACTTTAAACGCTGACCCTTACTCCAGATAGATTGCTCTGGATTGCATTATTGTACTGAGTTTCTGAACAGAAAGTGTGACAATGTTTCGGTGAATGACAGCTCTTCAACATTCAGGACTCTTGCAACATACCTATGAAACTACCCAAGGATGAAGACCCACGGGGAACCACAACTGTGAAATTTCAGCCCTAACTGATCGCACCCTAGTCCTTCCAAGAGAAACTGTGTTTTCAAATTACCAGTTTTCTTCTATCCCTCGTATGGTTTTATGCTTAGGTTTTTCAGCGAGGTACAGAAACTGAAAATAATACCTTTCCACCTTGTGGTACTGTTTTTTCTCTCCCTCAGTGTATGCACCACGCTGTCCATTTTGCTTACGCACTCCTGGGCTGTACTTCTTTCATTACACAAAAGACTTTCTCCAGTAATATCACCAAATGCCTGAAAAACAGAATGGACAAAACCAACATATTATTATGGCAACGTTCAGTGAAATATCAGAGGGAATATAGATGACTTTGATTATACTTCCCCACCCCTCTCTTTCTTCCTTTCAAAATATTGCGGCTTAGAAGCTTTTGTGTGTGTGAAATTTTATTCTGTCATACTAATAAACCAGCTTTACAGCAGCTTACAGTTTAGCTTTCATGGTTCAGTTCCACTCCTAGGCTTATAACAATTTTTCTAGCAGTTCTGCCAAAATATTATAAAGTAAAAGTTGCCGTAAATGTATTCACTAATACAGATAGAGCATTGAGATTAGCAATTTAAACACATGTGAAAAGTGAATTCGCCTAATTTTTCTCACTCTAAGCGCTTTAGTGAAACAGTGGAATGGGGATTTTTACGCCCATTGCTTTTAATAATTTCTTCTTATGATGTTCTTGACACATGGAGAAGATTTGAGTGAATAAAGAATAGACCTTCAAAGAAAATTGTGGCCATGAGCAGGAGATGATGTGTTATAGGACTGGAAACTGGTTATAAAGCCAAGACACTGCATCAGATCCAGCTCAGTTCATTAGCAGTTACCACATCGCATGTCAGATCCTCAGTTTGTGTCATGTGGGTGGCATTTTGCACAAGAGTGCCTTGGCTCCAATTGTTTTCACTTTCTGGAGTGCCCATATAAGAGAAATGTTGCTCGGATAAATGTGAACAGAAATTGAATTTCAGATGCTGAGAAGTAACAGAGCCTCTCTCTAGCTGCTGTTACTCAAACACTAGCATGGAAAAAGCTGATTGCTCCAGTAATATCGTAATGTTTTAATGAATTTTACTATTCTCAACCTGGTTTAGACAGCTGTAATAAATTATACAAATGCTAGTTTTTGTATGGGAATAATCTCTAAATTCTATTGTATTTCTGTATACTTCTATAATCTGTCTGAAGAAGCATTTTAAAATCTTTGTTGTACTCCTGGGTTTGATATCCTGTGAAGCTGGAAAGTTCTGTTACCTCTGGAACATAGGGATACAGGCAATATAGGGGATATTTCCCACCTCACGTAAAAACTGTGACTGAACATTAGAGTGGTCTCGTGCATCCTACATCCTAGGCAAGTTTCTTCATACCAGGCTACTCTTTCTTCTTAGCTAGGTACCACTTACACAGAACAACTACTACTTTATTTTTAATTTTATTCTTTTTACACTAAGAAATAGTCCAGGTTTAGATTGTCCTAAATTATTTCTCTCATGGCATAAATGATCTTCAGGGCTGGTCAAACAGAGGTACAACATCATAGCAGGGCTTCATAGCAACACTTTTGTAATATACAAAGTCAAGAAGACAGAAGAAAAAGGGGGCCTATAGCATCAGTGAACTAACAGAAACAGCAATATTTTCCTGTTGCAATAATCTGAGAAAAAATGTGAAAATGTCATCAGGGTGTACCTGGAGATTTAATCCTCATTCCCCAGAAGTTGAAACACTAATTTCATAGAATAATAGAATCCTTTAGGTTGGAAAAGACCTTTAAGATCATCGAGTACAACTGTTAACGTAACACTGCCAAGTCCACCACTAAACCATGTCCCTAAGTGCCACATCTACACATCTTTTAAATACCTCCAGGAATGGTGACTCAAACACTTCCCTGGGCAGCCTGTTCCAATGCTTAATAACCCTTTTGGTGAAGAAATTTTTCCTAATATCCAATCTAAACCTCCCCTCGTGCAACTTGAGACCATTTCCTCTTGTCCTATTGCTTGTTACTTGGTAGACCAACACCCACCTTGCTACAATCTCCTTTCAGGTAGTTGTAGAGAGCAGTAAGGTTTCCCCTCAGCCTCCTTTTCCTGAGACTAAACAATGCCAGTTCCCTCAGTCACTCCTCATAAGACTTGTTTCTATGAAAAAAAAGAGGATACTGGGGTATTTAGAGTTCACTGGAAAAGCCTTTCCATTGGTGTTGGTTAACACATACCAAAAGCTCTTTCAAATCAGATAGTTCACGTACCCAGCATGCCTGACCAAAGCAACAGAAACCCTTTGCTACACTTAAGGTGCTATCATTTACTTGTGTACTTTAAATTAAAGTTTGAATGGATATGTCAGCTTTTTAGACTTGATCAGATGTTCTGCAGAGTTCTGTTCTTAGATTAAAGTCAAAGTTGTTGTTTTTGATAGTGACTTAATAGCAGTAACCTTATGGTTAATCAACCATGTAGTAAAGTTCACTGTGCACTTACTGCAGTGTAATTATAAAGTGAGCAAAAATATAATTGATGCATTTTTGTCAATCTGTGTAGCTGCAAGGTACTTTTTCAAAGGTTATTTTTTTATTCAGAAAAAATAAGTTAATGCTGTTTTGGCAATTATCCTTTGACTTCAGAGATTTTACTGCTGATTCAGGTAAAACTACGTGATAGATGAATAAAGATTATAAGCATGTAAGAATACAAAATACCTTCTGCAGCAATCAGTAGTTCTACCCTTGCAGCATAAAGTCATTCAGAAAATCACTGAAAATACAGTAAATCTGGGTGTTTAAAGTGAGTTGGAACCAAAAGGGAAGTGTTTCAATACAAAATAGCACTTTTAAAGTACCCCTTAATTATCAGCACTGACGTTTGTTTTACAGCACAACTACAGTGATAGGACAATATTTTTCCCATAAGCGTTGGCTCAGACTGAATGGATGCACTTGGACTTGCTCCCATCTCTTCTATGAACATCCAAAGGAATTAGGTTTAACTTCTTAGGCCTCCAAGGAAAAATAAATGTAAATATCCATGCGTATGTGTTGGCTAGGTGTGCAACCCTTGCTCCTCACCCCATGTTTTCTGCCAGTAATAAAGAAGCCAGCATGATTTAAAATTGTGTTTTCATATACAGAACAAGGCTATAATGCTGCAGTGTAGGTTATTTCAGTCATTTTCTGGTTATCTAAAACTCTGTGCATCCTGCGGAGACCCAGTGATGGTCCTGTCTCATCACTTTCATGGTCCTTCTATTGGACCACAGCCTCCACCACAGATAAGCAGGACATGGTGTCTTGATGGAAATACATCTTTTTCCCCATAGCACTGTGAGTTTCTGGGGTGGACAGTGTATTAAACCTGGAATTTGAAGAAAACTAGAGAGGGGAGAAATGGTCACATGCTTCAAGGCTGCCTCCTGCATTTCCATCCTGTTGCATGCAGCAGCATAGCCTTGACTGTAGTTGACCTTAATAGATTAATAATTAATAGACACAGTTTCCACTTAAGACTATATCTCAATTTACTGAAAAAAGTAAGGACTTATACTTGAAAGTGTAAACAACCTGAAACAGAAGGTATGGAAACGTAACTTCTCCTCGGCTGAGACACAGTGTGCACATCATCTTCATCTGCAGTAAATGCGGTGGCTTAGCCATCACAAGGGCAAGGAGCAAGAGACTGGGTCCATTTCAGGACAGGATACACATATCACATGTGAAATGAGATGGATCAATTTAAGAGAAAAGCATGCAAATGCAAGATTTCTCCAGGAAAACTCTTTTTCTTTTCAGTGGAGTGGAAAGTCCCGTCTGGACAACGATTTTATTTCTTAAACTGATTATCTTTAATTGAATTATGGCATTAAAGGAGAAATATATACTGGTAAAGATAACTTAAAACAGTCTGGTTTATTTCTTATTTGCAGAGAAACTAGCAATGCTGCCATGACCCTCAACAAAAGGGCTGTAAGTTTGCAGGCTGTACTGATTTGATTGCCTATGCCCATGGGAGTATCCCTTAGCTGACTTTTATCATGTATGATACCCAACAGAATCTCAATGCAATGTTGAGAGGGATCATCCTCTTGCTGAACGCAGTTCCAAATATTAGTTGTCTTCAATGGGACAAGATTAGATCTCAGAATTAGGAGGGCAGCATGTGGTGAAGCCTATTCAGCCCAGGAGTATGTACACACATGCATGCATTAATGTGGGTGGAATCACTCTTACAAGGGATAAACCTTTGCTGTTAATCCCTGCTTTTACAGGATCTCCAAGAAACCAACTTGTCATAAACTGGCCATGTTTGTGGATGACCTGGCATGATGCTGCTGAAGCCATCTAATGTGGGTGAATTTACACCAAATAATTACCTTTGCCCAGATTCTCCCCAGTCAAGAAGTCCTCACCCACTCACCTCAGCTGAGTCAGTTTACGGTTTGGAAAGGCCAGAGCTTTCCTGATCCCTCTGCAGGATCTGGTGAGATGATGAAGCCCTATGATGATGAAACTATTAGGTAGTGTACCAGCCTCAGTTATTGAGCTGGAGCAGTCCTCCCTCTTTCTCTTCTCCATAAATCTCTAGTGACCACTGCAGTGAGACTCTTTATGAAAACAGCATGTGGGGCTTTTGCAGTAAACTTGGCCAGTTTATTCCTTTAATGAAGTTAGAGCCAGAAAATCTGCACTCAGATACATGCATAAACTGCACTGGAGTCAACTGTATGGCTTATGTACATACGGGGAAAAAATAGGGCCCAATATTCATAGTAACATTGTGTATATAAAAAGAATTTGTGGAATTAAGAATAAAACATGAGGCAATTTGTTCATTTGCCCAGGGAATATATGGGAGCGACAAATGTGTAGATTATTCTAAGGTGGTTTTCTAGTGTCATTATCAGATCCAACAACTGTATATAAAAGCACACAGTCCTTCACATGCTAAAAGTATAGTTTGCTCAAACAATTGTAAAATATTCAGTATTCTTAAGATTAAATATCTGAATATTGCTTCTGAAGGAACAGCTGTCAGCTTAAATCTAAAGTCTAGTTTGTTTACTGGCTGTATTTTATATCTGTTAGAAAATGACACCAAATGGCAATAAAATTGTTGTAAGTATTCTACTGGGGAATATAAATGCCCTTTGGTTACAGTGTACATATCTTTATACATAATTCCAGTATATTTTCCCTAGAATTATGTTAAATATGTAAAAAGCCTTTTCTCATAAAGGTAAAAATGCTAGATGTTTCCAAGCTGTAATTTAGCATTAGTGTCAAGATTGCTTCAGAAAATAAGGTACAGTTACTGTTTCATTCTTTTTAAGTGTCACTCAGCATACCATATCTGATCTTGTATTCAAAATAAACTTATATGATTTTATTCACTTTTCCAGAAGTGCAAGAGAGTTTAGACATAATTTATAGCATATGGATTCATGTAAATAGCTTAAACTAAGTAATTGGCTAGTCACCTACGTTGTCTTATCCTATTACTACCAGGTACTTTTCAAGTAATTAGGGAAAACAGATCTCTTTTATCCAGTAAGTTTAAATTGGATGAATCCTTGACATTTGTCCAGGTTTATTTGATAGATAAAATCTTACTGTGCAAAAACTTTCTCTACAATGCTGAGGTTTACTAGGCCTATAATAAGAAACTGATTTTTTGCTCAGTTAAAGTGACTTATCTTTGCCCTTTTAATAAAAAATCAACTCCAGTCAGCAAAAGTCAAGATAAATATCATCGAATCGGTGTTATCACCATGTAGACAGCAAACACGTACCACTATCATTAACTTTTCTTGCATGGATTTCAAATACATTTAAAATGCTAAAACTCAATAATTTCCTGTATATTACAATAACATAAGATTAATGAATAAGGAAAAGCATGAAAAGCGATTTATTTTGGGAAGGTCATTCCTTGGTTAGCCAACACTTAAATTGAATACTATAAAGGAGAAATATATTATAGGTAAAAAGGAAAATGGGTTTTACTGCATGTGAATACTTTGAGTTTTACAATGCTTATGATAAAAGGACTGCACTTACAAGTTTAACCTCTATAATTTTTATGCTACACATTTAAAAAAAAATCTTTTTATTTAACATTTCTAGGGCAATTTATACATATCACCTTGTACTTAACGTTCCTTTTAAAACAGTTATTTTTGCCTCATGCTTATGAAACCTATAAAACTACTTTTCATACCAGACATGAAATTTCTAGTTATACCAGCAAAGTTGGACCTTTAATGGGAATAACATACTTAAAGAAATAAGTATTTTAAAGAAGTTATTGCATAGAGACACATTTATTCCTGGCTAATGCTAGTTCTCCTGCACACAACACTTACAAGCTGGCCTTACTTACTGTAAAAAATAAAAAAAAAAGGAAAGTATTATTAAAATGAGTGGTTTGGCTACTTGGTTTAAATGAAGTTCACACTTAAGTGCTTTGCTGAATTAGGGCTACAAGAAAATCTTGCTTTCGCTGAAGTAAAAAAGTAGGATGAAGTTTCGAATGTTAACGTAAATTCCCTATGAGCATCCGAGGACTTTAAAACAAGATTATGCAAAATTCCTCTTATGCCTGGTGATGAATATCTGCAGATACAGAAACATATCTGAGGTTGAAGTCACTAGCAGTCGAACACATGAATTTGATGAAGAATTTAGCCTAATGATTTAAATACTGTTCTCATGCCAGTGTGTTGGACGAGACCACCCCAATAACCTAGAGCTCGCTAGTCTGCACACACACCTCAGTTAGCTGAATGCTAAGAACCCACTACTCATGCTGGTGGTACCCTCTGAACAATGTCTATATTTTCACAGGCTTTTCAAAATTATTATAATTTGTTTTGTTTTCTGCCAAATTCCTCATTTCCTCCAATTATACGTATTGTTTCTGAGGAACACCTAGTAACACCAGCAACCATCATGCTGTAATGGCACAAAGTTTTACACATCCAGTGGAGAGATCTTAGTCCACAAATGCCTTAATGGGGTCCCACTGCAGTAATTAGGAATAGGTGTTATGGCTCTTTCAGGTATGATTCCTGAAAGTCACGGAAATTAAAAAGCAAAGCCTTTGTTGCCTTCAGAGTTACATGTCTTCAGAGTTTCTTAATAAAAGTGAACAAACAAACAGAAAGTTACACTGAAATAATTACATTTTCACCATTGATAGGTTACTGTAATAAAAAGCACGGCCGTTTTGAAGGAGGAAGGTGCATGCAAACCCCAGTTCCTAGATGCTGTTGAATTACTCCTTGTGTTCTGCAGTTGTACAATAGCACTAGCCCACCCAAAAGAGAGGAAAAAGAAGTGAAGACTGGTTGTTTTCTTTCTCTGTGGACTCTGCAGACAAAGTAGACTTGTATACAAATGTAGGACACATCACAGTTGCCACAGACTTCCCCTGTTCCTAAAGGCCATGCTCCTACAGTCCCAAGACAGCATTTCATACTAGTATCTCTGGTGGGGAGAAAGAGGCTGGCTGATCATGAAAAAAGAGGAAAGGCATCTGTCATTCCTGTGACAGAGAGAGAATAGATGACAATCTCCTCGCCACTGTGGAAGAAGAGCCCTCCCTCCTTCACCACTTCTGATAGGGTGAGGAGTGGAATGAAAAGCAAAAGGGAAGTCCATCTTGTTTCTTCAGGTGAAGTGTTGTACCCATTCTGGCAGAAAATAGATAAGATTGTGAAATTAGTTTACGTAGGTAAACTTCTAGAAGAGAGAATTCTTGTTTACACCAAAGGGCGATCCAAATAAATACACAGAAACTGACAATAAATAAATTGGGGCTGGAGAATAAGAGGAGACTTCTGACCAAATGAGACTGTAAGAATTCAGAAAAATTTTTCCATTAAATCACTGGGAACAAAATATCTAAACTAGGCTAGGTTTAGGTAAATTAAACTACCTGAATCTTTAGGACTAGCTCTAAATATTCAGACTGAAAATGCTTATACACAATGAGTTATCCACAGAAGCAGCAGACTGGACAGATTACCCCAAGAAGCCCATGTAGTCTTCATTTCCTACACCGTTAAAAGCTACACATAAGGTTGTAATGCAACCTTTTAGCTCCAAAACTATTTTCTAACCCTACATAAATACCACCGCTTATCTAGGTGCAGCAGAGGCAAAAAAAACTGTTCCTGAGGGGCAGCAATAGCAGCTAGTGGTGAAGCTCAGGTGTATTTGCCCCATGGCAGGAAGCTTCTCACTAGTCAGTGTATAGTTTTAAAATTCATTAATTTATAGAATATTCCTAATTTGGAACTGAAGTAGAAAACCCTGACCTATAAAATACACACATGTATAATTACATCCATATCAGCTAAATGTAAGATCTGTATATAAGTTTTACTGCAATTATTAGTTAAACACATTTCTCATATGTAATTGTATTTAGATCTACAAGTAAAAATGCTGTAAAGCATGCGTTGATCTCCTAAACATGCAGCTTTCAAGACAATGATGTAAGAGTCAGGCATGTAGATTTTAGGGATAGACTATGTTGTGATCTGGTGTGGGAAAATGTACAGAAGTGGCTTGAGCCATCCGCATTGTGCAGTGCTCACTTTGTGGATGCTGATCAGCATCAGTTCAGAACCTGGAAGCTTCTGGGAAGCTCACTTGGGAAGACAAAACTGCATTGTATGGGAATGCATTTCTCCTCTCTCAGAAATAAGAAGGGATTAATGGATGGAACCAGTGCACTGGGTTGAGATTGCCTTGGGTGTTCAAAACCCCTCCCTTCCAAAGCCTTGGGGAAGGTGAACAAAACCTCATGACTGGAAAGCTGAGAACAACTTAATTAGGAAAAACCATTCTACAA
Source organism: Strix aluco (assembly GCF_031877795.1). Lineage (NCBI taxonomy): Eukaryota > Metazoa > Chordata > Aves > Strigiformes > Strigidae > Strix > Strix aluco. Next base: position 96,441,619 of record NC_133931.1, read on the forward strand.
AGAGCTACTGTTTGTAACAGGCAGAAAGCAAGAATGGGGCTATGTTGTTGACCTCAAACAGGGAAAAGGTGTTCTAGCAAAAATCTAGCCAATGATTTGTATGACGAGCTTCTTTAACAGACTTAGGCATGGACCTGGATTTGCCGGTTTCTTTGTTTCAATAATTAAGTTCTACTTCATGTAGGCCACATGCCTTCTCTTGTTATCTTTGGCCAGCTCTAAGACTCTGGTGTCTTCACTCTGGTGAATCACAAGTTCCTGGGGCAGAAAATTATGTTTGGATTCCTTGAGGACAGTTTCCTTTAAATTAAATTTTCTTTAAAAAGCCAAGTAGGGCAAAGACATTAAGAATAAAATCTTTTAATGAAGAAAACAGCCTTGAAACATTAACCAAAGGAGCAGAAGCAATGTTTGCCTCATGCTGAAAAGATGTACTTGAACCTTCACCTTAGAAGTGAGCAGCTGAAAACTTTGTACTTCAGCATAATTTGTGCCAGTTTTCTATGGTAAACAGACCTCCGTGATGATGTTCCCACTCCTTATCTGGGTAGGTAAACTAACATTCTTTCACTCTACTTTCTCTTAGATGCCAAAATTTTTTTAAAGGTCTCTCAACACAAGACCAAAGGCACTTCTTCTAAGCACTTAGAACAAAAATGACAATGCAATGAACAAAACGCAGCCTATAAAACAAGTAATGGGTGATACTTCTTTTTAATACCATCCTGTATTGTATTTTAGTGCCCAAGCTGCTAAAAATCTGACAACATCCAGGATTCAATCTAAAACTTGCAAGATGCCAGTAAACAATCTAACTGTGCCTTACCTCTGTGTATCTGGGGAAAAACTAAGTGAATGACCATACCTGTAGTACTAGTTGTATAATAAATGTGCACAATACTTACATTGTATATTTATACATCGAGTTCCTGTACAGAATGACCTTACATGGTTCTAAGCAATATATATTTATAAATAATGTCTATGTGTGTAGTTTCGGTGTATATCTTACATAATTGCCTTCAAATGGCTCTATAAACAATACCAAATTGCTACTTTGCACTGCAAACACATTAACTCATTGATTTTACACTACTGTTTAGAAGTGAGGTCTTCCTATGGAAGTTTTCAATGTACATTTTGTGCACGGTCAGGCAGGTCTGTTTTCCTGTTTTGACACTGACCTACTTCTGAAGTACACCCCTTTGCCTTCAGAATCTGCAGGTGAACAGTCTGCTTGGACCTACCTCAACGATAGCCCCATCAGGTAGCCTGAGGAAGTGCCTGTAGAGCTCCTGGAAGCCGCTGAGGTGAACAGTGTAGACAGAGATGGAAACGGTGGTGCTATCTCTCGAGGTGACTGCAGAGTCAGGGATTTCATCCTGGTGCTGGAGGTCACAGCTGGAGACACCAGGCTTGCTGGCGTGGTCCTTCCAGATGTAATCAGACACTGCCACCTAGTGAGACAGAAGGCCCCCCCCATACACACGCACACACATACGCACACACGCACACACACAGAGTCCCCCCACCCCCCCACCAAAGGAACATATTTAATTAACTTCTGGCAAGAGCTTAACCGATTTAAAATGATTTTACAATAAATCTGCAAAGCCTGTACCATATGCAGTGCTTGCACGAGTTCTCTACTACATATTTTTTTATGACATAGATCTAAATAGAGGAGATAGACAAATCCCTAGTGTATATTCTATAAAGTTAATTCTGCACAGATGAAGCTGTAATTGACTCCTGTATTAACCAAAAGTAGGGAGATCAAGCAGGGTAGGTTAAACAATAAAATGGCAATGCTGATTAAAAAAATGAAAGCTTCCCAAGAATTTCATGAACGAGTATTTGTATTTCTCTCTAAGAAGCCTTTGCGCCTGTACCCACAAGCACTTTTTGTCTCTGATCTCTGTATAGTATTAAAATAACCTTGTGCTGCTAACTGAATTGTAGATGAGGCAGAGTAAATAAGGTGTATTTTAGTGCGGTTTATAAAGCTAGTTTATTGACACAGTTACCTAGTTTCCTGGTTTGCTCTAAACACATTTGCTTGAGTAGGTTTTGTACCTCCCTGTGTCAGTCAAAATTTCCATTTAACCTTTCTTGTGCTAATTCTTACACAGGCTGAGCAGAATTCAAGACTTCAGATGGATCACAACACACAGTTTAAGCACCCTTTATCCTTAACTAGAACTGATGATGAGAAGCATTATTTTCATACTCCCACTGAAGTGCAAGGTTTTTAACCCTTCACTTTTGCAAGACCTTTGCATCACTCTTTTTCTCCCATGAGATGCTACTCCTGTTTACAGTAAGAAGGGATTGGTGATATTGTTATATCTATACAATACACCGTCATGCTCTTCCCAAACACTTCTACTTAACACAGAGGATATAACTCTTTTGCTGGTCCAGCACATGCCTTTTCTTTCAAGAAAAAGTATTACACAGGCTGAAATGATTGGAACTCACCCATGAAGCTAGCCATAGAAATCCTCTAATTTAAGATAGATGCATCAAAACCTTCTTTAGCATAGTTCTGCTTTTTCTGTTTGCTGAAGCAAAGGGCTCAGATTATTACAAGAGATCCCACAATCACTAGATAGAAATTTTCCTCCCACTTGGGAAAAGCTAGATTTAGCTCAATTTGCTTGCGTTCCAGTTCACGTTTCATCAGTTGTTCTTATGCATTATGAGGAATCCTGTAAGTAGCACAGTGTGCCAACACCACGATCCTGATATGCACGCTGCTATTCTAAGCAACTGCCTTAGGAGAGGATTGGTTTTAGGTGAGTTAAGAAAGCAAGAACACACACACTGGAAATTATCTCCAACTCTTTTCCGGGAACAACAAACAATAGGAAACTTCATTTTAGTGCCAGCTTTCATTTATATCAGTCCTAAACAATTTTATACATTTTAAAACAAGGAAAGGTCATCTGAAATTTAAGGTAAAATATGCACAACCTGTATTTCCCACAGCAAAGTCTCTGGGGTTAGAAGGCTTTCATTCAGAACTACTTGTTAGGAACACACAGCAGCTACAGAAAACAGGACAAGCCCTGTATTTTCTTCTGCCCACAACACAAACACGTCTTACACACCTGCCATATGCAGTTGCTCTGTAAGAATTAAGGTGGCCAATGCTCTCATGAAAACAGAAAGGCAGCTTCTGTTGTGACAGTGTTGGCCAGAGCAGGAACAAGCAGCTGCAAGAGCTGCCACACCACAGCTTGTGAAATGGAAACAAAGAATCCCCCGCGGTTACCCTCACCTCTCATCCCAGTGTCTCAGAACCGAGAGCTCTGACCTGTGCAATCAAGAGCACCAAGTCCTTTCTGGCCTCATGTCTTCTCCCTGATCTGTGACTTCAGGAAAGAGAAACAGCTGGGAGAGCCAGTTCAGAAACTCAGTCTGCAGGGGATCCTCACAGCAAACAGGATGATCTCTGTTGTGGTCCTCCTTTTATGCTAGATGTTTTTTCCCCTGTACTACCTGCTTCCTTTCCTCAGAGTGTTTTCCTCCCTCCTGAATCAATCCTGCATGTTCCCCTGCTTCTTCTCTGACCTTCCTCTTAGCCCACTTTCATTAAATCTGCTTGTCTTTCTTTTGTTTGTCCCTACCAACAAATAGGGGGGTTTATTTACCATGTGTTTTGCAAGCCACAGATCGTTCACTGTGAACACTGCATCCTTCTCTCTGCAGCTCTGTTTTGTCCATTTGAGCTGTGAGCTCTGGGGGCAAAGATATATATGCTGTGCTTGTCCAGGACAGAGGACAGCATGGACCTTAGACTATCTTCACATAAGTAAATTACCACATATATTTTCAATCAGTGACAGAACTGAGTGTAATTTACAGCATATAATTATTGTGCTGGAAGCCAAAGCCATGTCACTCAAACCTTTGTGCTTGAGCAAATCTTCGCCTTGACAGGGCAATGACCTCATTCAGGAGTTCCCTTCTCTAGGTGCCATCCCTATGGCACCATATGCATATGGGACCAGATACCGTGTCAGGAGCCTCTGCCTTGCCATCCACCCTGAGAGCAGACAGATCTGCAGCGAAGTGGGAGTAAACAAACCCACCTGACCTGTCGTCACATTTCAAGATCTGGCAGTGTCCCACTAAGGAGATTTATGTGTCTAGCCAAGAGAACATGACAAAGTTGATTGGCATGTCCTCCCCTCCCTAAAAGCATAGCCAGATCATCACACAACTGAGAGTGAAAAAGCACCACCAAAACTGATGGTGCCATGCTGAGTTGCATTGCCTTGGTCTGGGATAGGCACAAGTAGAAAGGAGGGAAATGGGACGCTTGGCTGGAGCATCACTCATTGACCCTTCCTCAAAGTCATCTGGTAGCATGAATTTGCATGAAGGCAGACTCTGCAATACGTGGTGAAATATAACAGCTGAAAACCAATCCCAGTAAAGGAAAGAACAGCATGGGAGGTGGCTGTGGATTTAGACATCCCAGCTCTGAGGGACCATTCAATTCCCTCCTTGCTAGCACCATCTAAAAGTATTTGGCAGAGGCACATCCACTGCCTTGAAACTTTCAAAATACATTTCTGTGAAGTGATAGGTCACTAGAGAGCTGCTGGGGCCTGCATAACCTGAAGTAAGCTCCAAAAGTAAACTCTACTGTCATCTGAAATTTCTATCATTAAGTTAATCAAAAATGTCCATTCATTTCTACAGGAATACAATATGAGTTAATAAATCCACTGAGACAGGCTAGTCAAGAGACTGTGCATATAGGACATGTCAGAGAACTGAAGTTAGCTATGATCTAGATTCACAAGGGCTGACAAGAAACCACAAAATGCCAGAGCAGTGTACAGTAATCCTTAAATGAAATTCATCTTTCAGCAGAAAAACACATTAGGGATGGTAATGCAATGATAAAAGAGTCAGGCCAGAACAGGTTCAAATGCTGAATATTTCACAACATAACTTAATTAAAGCAGGAGTGTGAGGCTGTTAATCGCTTTATAATAGTACAGCTTGAAATGAGGTCTGATGTGAATGCCCTTATAGTTTATTTGTTTATACCATTATAATCACAAAATGTTACATCGACCTAATACAAATATACAGTTTTCACTGGTCTTTATTGTGTTGGTTTTTTCTCCTTTTGATCCTCCTGTCTTTGTGCAAGTATGCAAAGGGAAGAACTGGGAGGAAGGGTCATAAATTTAGGTCAGATCAGATGATTCAGTAAGTCTCATGTGGGTTTAAGTCTTATTAATAATTTTAATACATTCTTCCTTGACAACAATGATTTCAATCACTGCTCCTGTAACGTACAGTGTGACGTAAAAATACAGGGAATTTTAAAGAAATTGAACGTGCTTCTCATACAAAGAAGGTAAATTATGTCACCCTTTGGAAATTACATACGTAACCTAGAACAAAAGACAAAAATACATTTGTAAGTACAAATACAAATGTACTTCATTGAATAACTATATCATACCGTACCAAATGTACAGAAATATGTTGTTGAAGTAGAACATGATAACATTTTAAATACAAATATATTAATAAATGTATATTTATAAATATATTACATGCATGATACACAGCCAATTAATATTTCCAAGGTAAGGATACAAAAAATGCTGTGCTAGTGTGTACTTTGAGGCTTTCTATTGTTTGACAGCTTTTGTAAAAGAACAAAGAAAAAAGGAATTCCTCAAATTTTCTGAACTATAGTGGGAATGAGAGGAAGACTGACTTTTAGTGTCTTAAAAAAAATATATCAGCATTAAAAAAATGCTATAAAAAAAGTTGATATATGTGTGTCCAAACACTTGATTATGAGTAGTACTGATTCTTAATGCTTACAGCATTATTATTAGCAATGTCAAGTGAATCAATTCCAGCTTCATGCATTGCAAAATATATAAAAGATGTTTGAAAGCAGCATTCAAACAAAATGCATAAAATGAGTAATATGGACCAAACCAAGCAGCTGAGAATGGGCGGAACTGAGGTGGTCATGGCAAATAATTAGCAAAAGTTACAAGCTGTTAACTTCAGGCAAAAAGGCAAAAGTGTTGAAATCATAGAAAAAAAGACATCAAAAGTCAAGGGTGCTGTATGTACTTCAAGTAACTTTCATAAACATGGTAAGTGCATTTTCTGTGGTAAGACTTGTAAATATGGGAATTGCTGTCCTGGAGGCAATCTTTGTTAAACCAGTGTAGCTCGACAATTAAAAAAACAAAAGCTGGCTAGTATTAACCTCCGAGGGAAGCTGAGCACCCCTTAAGTATTGCAAACCCCATCTCTGACACGCTGCTTCTAAAAACCTTGCTATCAACTCCGGGAAAAGAAGAATTTATAGGGAGATGTCTAAAAACACCCTTGCTGCCCATATCAAAGGCACCTTGGTGGCATCCAGGTCCAGGTGATGCTACCACTGAACACACACAGAAAGAGCTATGACAGTGGAGAAGATTTTCAAGCTCCTGTAAGAAGGATGGTGTACTTTATAAGAAGTGAATATTAACTCAGTTCGAATAAATCATGAAATTAGAGAACTGGAAAGCAAAGGCAGAACAAGAGAAGCTATTAGGACTGCCAAAAGTCATACCATCACGAGAAAGTCATGACCAGTTACACCAATGCCCCACATATTTAATCCTTAAATTATACATATACGCTTATACATATACAGCATACTTTAGTGGGGCTATAGCATGCAATCTTGTGCTTGGGGCAAACATGGGGGCATGTAAATGTCTCAGGTTAGCAAAGGCCTTTGGTCTGCCATTGGCAGAGGACCTCTGCCAGGCATGTGTGGTGTAACAGCAATCCTCTGACCTATAGAGACAGATCAGCTGCAAACACCTTCCAACCAGTGAGATATCCCCACCTACGACTGCCAGTAGTAACTCTGCAGATAGATAACTTGCTTCTAAATTGTCCTATTTATGAACATAATGGACCAGTAGTATCCGGGAATTGTTTATTTCAGTCAAATTATGAATGCCTGAAGCATTGTTGTTACAGTCTTCCCTGATTTATTTAATAAACTGACATGGACAGACTGAATGATGAAAATAACCATATACAGAGAATAACCTCTTTGTAAACGACTGAGGAGAAATCCCAGAATAGATTTATGGCAAGCTGCTCAACATTGTAACACTAGGAAACAGTGGAGGGTCTTTTTGTTTCTGAATTGCAATAGCATCATGTTTATGGATATATCCAAATGAATAGCAATGCAGATCTTTTATAGGGGATGATTTTGATCTCCTGCTTTTAGATATTACAAAGCACAGTTGCATATTTCTTAGCCACTGTGCACCCGTTGCTATTGTAGTGTGCTGCTTACCATCCCATCATTTCAGATCTAAATCTTAACGTGGTTTTATGTCTCCACACTTAAGTCATCCATAAATAATACACAAATGTAGAAATAGACTCTTTCAAAAAATAATAAATTTTGAAAAAAATTTCATCTCAAGTATTAAGTCAAAGAAAGCTGATATTCAATTTAGCAAAAACCTTAGTGAGTGAAAATTAAAGGCCACAGCTTTCTTGCATTTCCTTGTACATAGCAGTGCCTTTGTCCATTGATTTGCCCTAAGGAAAGGAGATAAAATACATTCCCTTCCTATCCCAGAGAATCCTGCTGTATTCCAAGCCCAGAATGGGTTTCGTTCAGATGGATAAGAGAGATCTCTCTCCACGCCTCATTTCCCAAATTTATAAGGGATGTTGGAATCAGTTACTTAAGAAGGCATCTTCAGTAACTTCAGACAGACAGGATTTTATCGAAAAAGTGTTTAGGAAAAGCTATTTTCCCTATGGAAGTCAGGGTTTTAATGCATACAAGGGCATATCTGTGTAAATAAGAGTGTCTGCTATTCATTATCTGCTCATCAACATTTGTTATTCATTACTCATCTGTTTACAAATGTAATGCAGTCAGAAAGCAGAAATAATACTATATGACTTTGGTGACCAAACATACACCAGAAACAACAAATAGTAAATAGATCAGTGGAGCAGTTCATCTTATGGGATAAAATTCGCCCACAGAAGACATTCTGCAAAAATTCATGAAAATAGCCCTGACAGATCTGTAGAAAAACAATGTGATTAAAAAAAAAAAAAATCTGTAAACAGAAAACAAAGGAACTAAGTTTCTCAATTAACCTATTTGCAATGAACATTTTACCTTAGACTTTTATCATTTGGAACAGATTAAACACAGAGAAAAGACAGTTAAGAGAAATAAGTCTGTTCACAGATTTCATTCACCATGTCCAAGACCACATGCATACAAGATGTGTCTGGGTATGAGACACGCTTTTACTCACCTGTGACTTATGTCAGACAGACAGATCTGTTCCTGGCAACTAAATAACATTTTTAAAGCTGGATCACTACATGGGCAGTAAATAGGCTGAGAACTTAAATATATTGGACTGGTAGCTTCTAGTAGCATCTTCTCCAGCTTCGGAAAATTTCCTCCTGTGAAGGCAAAGGAATTGTGTATCCTTGTGCCAGTGGGGTAGAACATAGTGTGAACTGTGCTCTTGTGGACTGTGCCTGTTGTTGGATACCTGACCAAGTCTGGATTTTAAACTTTTTTTTTTTTTTAAATCATCTTCAAACAAAATTGCTATGAGGTTTTTCTAAGAATCAAAATTTTCCTAATTTGCCTGCTTAGACACGGCTTTCTTTTCAAGCAGGTAAAATGGGTCTATGAAAAAGAAGATGAAAGAGGAAAGCAAACTTCAACACTTTTGGTAAAACATATGAAAATCCATGAAGGTTGGTTGCTCCCTTTAGAAATATTGTGATTTTTCTCTGATCTTTCAATAGTCCTAATGAGTATACTGACTGCTCCATCATGGATATTAATTATTAGCAAACAGATTTACCACAGAAACTCTCTGTGTTTACCAGATTTACCATCTAGAACCTCACTCACACTGCAGCCCCATTGCTCCAGCTGCTGTACAGACAGGTAGAAATGGGCTGCCCACAGAACAAAGAGTTAACAGGCGAGATCAAAGCAATAGGTGTGTTAGAACATATATGTGGCTGTTTGCTTTAACTGTCCCTAAAATATCTTATCTGGTTTGCCAAATAATCACTAGTAATTAGCTGCTTTCTTGGAGACATCACTGCCGTAGAGGGAGAACTGAAGGAAAAAAGTTTCACAACCATCTTCCTGGCAGGATGGACAGCAGTGGAAGGTTCTGGCATATTTGTGTAAGAATTTGATTTTCCATGGCAGTAAAACAAATGCTGATTTCATTGCAGGAACGAAGGGAAAAAATATCTTCCTTTGTGATCAAGATTGGCATTCCTCATTCCCATCCCCTCTGCCACCTTCACCCCAAGGATCTCTTTTCTGCCTCCATAGGGCCAGCACCCCAACTGCAAGCTCAACAGGACCTAATTGAAAAGTGCCTCAATTACTAAGGCATTTCCTTGGTGTCAGTTTACTGCTTCCTTTTTCTGCACCAGAGTTTTATTTCTGGCCCTTGAAAACTTTTTAACCATGCCTGGTACTGACACTTCTCTAGAAATCTAGAAGTGGAAATCTACTGTAGCAAGTATAAAATGGGTCAAAGGTTCAGGACAGTTTGCATAAGCCTTCAACAGGGTATGCAAACCAGTTGGGTCTGCAAAACTTGTCAAAAGAACTTGCAAGTTCAGGCTGCCTCCTGGGGTTCTCTGAGCACCAAAACCTCTAAGCAATGCCTTCTTCCCTGCTTGAGTTAAGAAATCAGATAGCAAAAATTCTTTTGGCAATGATATTTCCCACTTGTAGCACAGCATTTGCAAAAACAGTCTGCTTTGTGGTATTTCAGCAGTTCTGCCTTCAGTTCAAGCAGGAACCATGAAATGCACCAAAAAAAAATTGACAAAGTAAAACTGCCTGCTAGGAACACTGACAAATGGTTTATGGTTCAACTTAAAATTTTGGGCAAAGGTGTGGCGTGAATTTATGCATGGAAGAAAGATTCTGTTCATATTTGATTTCACCTTAAGTAGTTTGCCCTTCCTGAATGAAAAGTTGCTGTCTAAGATATCCAGAAACAATTGCATTGTATTATTGAAGTTGATGTGCTTGGTTTGTAGAAAAATGGTTTAGTGTACTGTGACCAATTGTCTATTATAATGAAGCTTATTATTAATGGAGTGTACTTTTATAGCCTTATTTTTTCCTCCTTGGAAGATAGCAGAGTTCAGCATCCGATAAACATGTAAATTGCATTTTCCTTTTCACACAGAACAGATTTCAACTTCTGAACCAGCAGTCAACAAAGATTCCCCCAGCTGCTGGGAAAAAAAGTAAGTATTTATGAAAAAAGGCATAATAAGATCAGAGGGAAGCCTGTCATAAAAATGCACATTGCATAATACATGATGGATCAGTTCTATTATTTAACTTTTGCATAGATGTAACAATACAGAGATATGCTAACCATCATAGTCAGCATTAATTTACAGTGGGAAAAATAATTAGAATCTCACTTTTTCTGAAGAATGGAGTGAAAATGTAAACAATGCTTCCCTCCAGGCAAGTGCTTTATCAAGTTGACAGGTGCATTTGAATTTCCATGGGTGGGGGACATAATAGGTTATTTATGTGTCATTTTAATAGAAAGGCCCAACCATCAAGATGGACAGGAGACTTTATCAGTACTGCTGTTTGCAACTAATCCACCAATTTAATACCCCATGAAAATACCTGCAACAAAACCTGGACATTTTTCTCTTCCACTCCATTATGGGCAAATCAATATGGGTGCTATTCATCTCAAATCTTTGGCTCAGCGGGTGCCCACTACACAGAGATCCTCACAACACTGGTGCATCAGCACAGCTGCATAAGCATAGAGACTTTGACTTGTGGTGTAATCAGTAACTCCAAGACGGGATTTGGATCACAAATACAAGTAAGCAAGAAAAAAAAAAAAAACTTGTTGCTTTCTGTTTTTTTCGAAAAGAAGGAGATGACAACCCATAGTGTCATGGGCCCTTGCAGGGTGTCTCTCCCAGTCAAGACTTCTGTGCTCTCTGCTTTACTTTCCTCTCAGAGCACCAAGCTTCCTACAGTAATGGTAGTTGTTGCATGGGGTAAAGCAGCAAGCTTCCTGCACTGAACACTGCAGTAGCATTTCTGTGACACGGCTGTGGGACGAAACCTGTCTTGTGCAAGGTGATGTGAGAACTCCTGTGCAGAACAAAATGACAGCTCTGCCCCACAATTCAGGTACAAACAAGACCCAATACTGCCAGATGCTTCTTGGAAACCTTGACTTTTGATCAAGATTACCAATTTCACTGGTATCATTAGAATTGATTTTTTTCTGTATGGATGTAGTATTCACATCTACACAAACATGCACATACCTTAAAGTTAATATAAAAACAATCTTGCTTACTTTTTATAGCAATAAGTATACTAATACAAACAGCAGCATGTTTTATTTTTAACACTAAAAAGATTCAGTACAACTTCTAAGAGTTTTTGATTACTGTAATTGTATTTAAAGCAGACACTCCCTAAAAACAATTGACATATCCTTGGAATAGCCACAAGCCAGAAAAACAGTACGCATCTCCTAGATGTAACAGGTTTATTTAGAAAGATTTGCCATGAAAAAGGAAGATGGTAAAATGTGTACTCTAGTCACACCCTCTTGTGCACTAGATTTGCTAATGCTGCTCTTTTTGTCTTCTGTTGGACTGTGAGGTTCATTGACACATAGCCCTGGTCTGACCCAGAGTAAATTTAGTAGCCACGCTCCAATTTCTTCTTCTTTCCTCCTTGATATTTTCGTCTGTACCAGCACAAAACTTCTGCCTGTACTTTTCTACAGGATTATTCCTGCCACATTTGTAACACAGAGCATATGCTGACAACTCCCCAGTTCTTCACTGGGGAGGAAGGGGGGTGTCTACACAGTGAAAGTCTGGCCTGATCCACACAAGTAAAAAAGTATTTTCCATTAGGAATATTTAAAAAAAAACTTTTTCAAGAGCTGAAGTTTTTCATTGTTACAAATCCATCCTCATCTGCGTGCAAAAGTTCAGTTTCCAGATTCATGACCCACAAGGGTCTACACAGACTGGAAAGACAGTCCTTGGTGAGCTTGAAAAGCCTTAGAATAGATCTAAGGAGGATAGAGGTGATGAGATCATCCACCATTCCCATGTCCACTCAGAAGCATGTTCTAATTATGTAGAAACAACTCTTTCCTAAGAAACACAGGTATAGCTCCAGAGATGTTACAAGCATATAACTGGGAGTATCTTCATGTCCCCTGGATAATTCCTAAGACTAGCTACCCCTGAAACTTTTTGCAAAAGCAAGCAATTCACAACAACATAAATTTGATTAAAACCAGACTTGGGACATTTCCTACGCTCAGTCTTTCAGTCTGCAAAGCTCATGCATCCCTGTGGTTAATTAGGAAATATTACTCATAGTAAGATCCACTTATAATAAAATGTATGTTGCCTGAAAGTAGCATCTTAATAAGCTTCAGAAACAGTCATTGCCCCATTTTCCTCCTATTACTTCTAACCTGGTGACCATGTTTTCTGGTAGGAGAACAATGACACTTCTCCCACCTGCAGAGAAGGACTGTATACTGTCTTCCCTCCCAGGCCATGTGGTTGAACCTCTGACTTAACATAAAAGAGGAGGTCCAACTCCAGGAAGCAGAGCGTTTTCTGCACACATCTGCCCTGTCAGCCTGAAAACAAGCAACACAAGATCTTGTGCATTAGCTCTGCACAATGCATTGCACAGACACTCCCCACAATACCAGCTTGCAGGAATAACTTTCAGTAGGCCAGAGCTGCAGTTGAAAAGAGGGCAGCTGAAACAAGGTTGATGCTGCCTGGGCAATTTATCCATGAGAGCCCTCTCTCATGGTAATCATCCAGGAGCTTACAGGAGTCAGATTGTAGACCAGATGAAGTCCCCTGGGAGCACCGACAAGCAGTCACACATGGGCGAAGAGAGCCCCAGGAAAGGCACAGGCTGGGAGAGAACAACTTGATCCCTCAGTCCACAACAAGGTGAAGTAGTATCTCTTCTTTATGTGAAAGCACCCTATATTTTACTAATATATTACCATAAGAAGTACATCGCAAGCTATGAATGGGAAAACGTGGGAAAGAAACCTCAATAAATTACTTTGCTTAGTCTTAATCTATTAAAAGAAAGCTCAGTCTGTATAGAAGACTATAATAACAAAGACACACAACTGTCGGGTTGGCAAAACAAACAAAACTGGAAGTCTAACTTTTAAAAAAGTTTTATACCAGTGTCTTTTTTTTGCTCTGCTTAGATAGTGACTCCTTCCACAAGTCATGTGAGGAATGTAAGCAGTATGTCAGTCCACCATCCTCATAACATCAGACAGCAGATACTCGAAAGGAAGATGAGTTTACTCCCTAATGATTTTGCTTCAATTTTGATAGATTAATAGATGACAGGTTTCTTCTGCACTCACAGAACTAATGAGAGATGTTGCTATTTTATACTAGATTTTTGTTACGTAGTGAAGATTTAAAAAAGGTGAATGATGAAAATCATTTTGGCCTGAGTAAATGTAAGTTGATTCAGCTTATGCTACATGGGAGAATACAAAAAATAACACCTGTAACTGAGATGTTCCCTTTCAAAAGTGCAAACTTTGAGAAAATTATTAGTAAAATCAACTTTAAAAATATAGATCTAATGTCTTTTCATCATATGTTCTAAGTAAATTTTATGCCTCTTACAGTAGGATTTGTATCACATTATATAAATCCTTAATTTCAATGAAAAATGTACACTCTATAGTAGTTTAGATAATGCACCAAACTAATTTCATATCTCATTAAAAACTATTATGTTTTCTGTTTTGCATGTGTGATTGATTCACTTCAACTTTGCCGCTTTTATGCTGGTGTAGATTCTTTGATCAAGTAAAATTAGAGTAAGTGACAGCAGCACAGGAATTAATCATGTCCATACATTTTATGTTTTTAAACTGTAACCAGAACACTTCACCAATTTAGAACAACATATCAATCAACAGAATGCTAAGCACAGAAAAACATCAACAAAATTGTTTTGGTATTCAAGACGAAAAGGGGCAAGTGTACCCAAGATAGTGTAATTTCTTCGTAAGTCAGTAGAGTTACCAAACACTTAGCTCATACTTGTCAAGGATTGAAAGCAACAAGAAAAAAGCTGGTTTCTGTATACTGATTGCCTAAAATTGATTCAACTGACTGCCCCAGTTTTTTGGTACATGTGAAACATGAGTTTCCAACCAGCACACTCTGTACCATTTCCTAGCTCTTTGTTGGTTCTTTTTCTCGTTACATGTCTTATGGGGATGGATGAACCCCGTTCAAAGATCAGAAAAGACTCAGCACATCTCCAATTTCAAACACATTTCGATGGCTTGGTTTTATGGAAATACTACCAAAAGACTATTGACTTCAGAAGTATTAACACACAGAGAATGGGATCCCCCAGTTTCTTCTCAAGTTAAAATATATTTTGAGAAAAATTATTGAGAAAAAGTATTTTGAGATCTTTGCTGGGTGTTAAGCTCCTGAGGAAGTGATATTTATGAATCATTTTTCATTTATATTAAGGATTCATTTCCCATCATTACAAGAGGATCAACAGTCTTGCTTGGCTCCTCCTCTTATTTAATCAGTTTCCAGCCGACTGTACCTTGCATTTCTAGTTAACATTAAAAATTAAAGATCAGGCTATGTTAGTAAGCAATCACCCATCAAAAGCACTGCTTTGTCTGACCAGTTTATTTGCCTTCTTGAAGCAGGACAAGCTCCAGGCATAAGCAAAGCAGGGAGGTGCCTGGGAGAGGAATTTTGCTTCTCTATTTACTTTGCCTGCAGCAGTGCCCTAGCAAGTCAGGATGGTGGCTGCTGCTGCAGCCAGGGAAGGTCCCTGCACTGGGGCTGCTCCTCCAGAGACAGAAAGAGCAGAGATATCTTGGGAGTCTCTATCACAACTGCAATGCAGCGGCAGAAACCACCCTGTTCCTGTGGTAGCACCATCTCATTTTACCTGTGCTGCAAAGAAATCTTGACTTTGACATGCTGGGGACATGGACTGATGACAACACAGTTTGTTATTCTGAATGTAGTTTAAAGCAGCCCAGTGCTATAGTATCCTCTCTGGCAGAAGCCATTTCAACAGAATACTAATTTGCCTCCTAGAGTTAGATCATGTTTGGTCCCTTGGAACTGGAGCTATCTTAAAACCTAAACCATTGATGTTTAATAATAATTTTCACAATCCCATTTCCTTTTCCTGGGATAACACTAGTATTTGTGAAATAAATGGCCTCTCCAACTTCGAGCACAAATGGATTTATATATACAAGAATTCATTGAAATAGAATGGCTGGAAGTACTACTTTAATCTTCTGTGCTTTGGGATTTTGCAGTTCTCTTCTAAAAAAATCAACTTTTCTATACTTGTGTTTTCCTCACAGCTTGTTTGTACCTCACAAATATATTCTGCATGTAATACATGACTCTTTACTAATCCATTTATCTATCCATAGCTTTCAGAGATAATTCTATCTATTTACATTCTATGCTTTCATCTGCACATCAAGATCTGCTTCTATTACTCAGACAGGTGACATAAGAAAAATGTTCTCAAAAGTCCCTGAACAGATAGCGTCCTAGGAAAAAGCAACCAGATTAGGTTCTGGTGCACCATGCTGCCTCATGTCCTCACATTCCTGTTGGTGATTTGGGAATTTATAGTGGCTGCTTATAGAGTCAGTCTCTGTGTGGGAAGAAAAAAGAAACCTAAATAGGCACTGAGCATCATTACAATGCGGCACAGTCAGTCAGTCTCAGGCAGGAGGGAAGACTTGCAATGGGCTGAAACGTCAAAGATGTCATACAAGGGACTACATCCAAACTAAGCTAGGTTATGTAGCAGGAGGGCATCAGCTGAACTACAAGACTACAACTGTAGCAGAAGAAAGATGCATAAACTCAAGTATTTGAGATTATTATTTGAGATTATTATTAAATGTTCTAAGTTTTTGCCAATTTTGCCAAGTTATTGCCAATACCTGATGGAAAAGAAATCACATTTCTTTCATGGCTAACTTGCAAGCTGTATTAAGTTTCACTTCTATACTGGTTACATATGAAAAACGAAAAAAAGCATACCATAAATTTATTACAGATTTTATAGAGAGTTTAGACAGCATTAGATGCTCAGCTACCTAACAAATTACTTGATCTTTGTTTCTTGTTCAGATAAAGGATTTAGAAGTGGCAAAGAATAAGGAAAAAGCAATTGTACTGGAATGAACAAACTATGTTGATTTAGAAACCAAGCCAAACAAAAAACATTACAATAGGATTTCCAAAAAGTTATGTTTGCAATTTAAAATACCCATAGGGCAGATCTGACTTACATGACCAACACTTAATGTATAGTACGTGATAAGATGACACATGCAGTTTTGAAACTTGGCAGTAATTCAGAAAAAGAATACTTTGCTGGCCATTAACAATTTCTGAGCAATGTATTCATATTTATTATCTATGTCTGTAGTTGAGTTCCTGAGTGATTATAGTTATAACAGTGTCTTCTCATGTAATCTTAGGACACCGAAAGCTGCACTGCAAAATGAAACTAAGGACTAATAATTGAGCTATCTTTTTGCTCATGCTAACAGTACACCAGATTCACATCTTGAGCTTGCTTTCTGTTAGCAAATGCAAATGAAGGGAAACTGCTACAGATCTACAGGGGTACAAATGATACAAGAATGGAGCTTGCACTTTTGTAAAGGCCCTTGAGGGGTCTGGGGGTGTGTGTGGGACTGGGGGGAGAAGCAGCATGAGCATCATACTGAAATACCTTAGCATGCTTTAATGCACCTAAGTAATCTCATACAGGGAACTCAAACTAAAATAGCAGGCAACAATGAGCAATTATACTTTCAATTTTATGTTGGCAAGGTTTAAATAATATATTAAGATTTGGAGTTGTTGGTTTTATGTTTTTGTTTGAAGAGGGTTTTTTTAGAAATGCATGCATATTTTCCAGTGGAGCTGGTACTGTCTTGCAGCTGTTTGATATTAGATGCAAGACCTACCGGCCCTCAAACCTCACATTAGAAACAGACCTTTGGCCAAGTTGTGTCTTCATTTAGACCTTGGCAACCCTGCTTACATCAGTGGGGGTAATTTGACCTCTCATTTGAATAACGCAGTGCAGTGATATGGTTCTGGTTTGTATTTTCTGTGATTATTTCAGTCAAAATGCAACAACTCCCTGGATTGTGTGCGAGATGAAAATGCCTTCCAGAGGTAACAGCACAGATATGGGAATCATGTCTGATCTGACAAACCATGCAGCAAGGACAGGTTAGCACTGTGCCAGTCTGGCCACAAAAATATCTGCCTAGGGCCTCTCCTGATAACCTTGCACTGAAAGGATCAAAAAAGGTGCTGCAAGAGCGTTCAGCTTCCTGGCATAAGCAAATTTGTGTGTGTGTGTGTGTGTGTGTGTGTGTGTGTGTACACACGATCTTTAGAAACAAGAAATGTCCCTTCTCTATCTCTATCCCAGCCAGTGAAGTTTTAAAGTGAACAAAATTCAGCCCAGACTAGAAAAGAAAACTTCGTCAAAATAATTGCATTAGAACAAGATTAATATGATGGTAAACATGCTTTAGCAATCCATTTAAGACATATCATAGTTGGCTGAATCGTTATTGCTCTGAATTTAGGGGGTTTATGAAAATGTTTGTTTGTACACTGTCTGAAACAACTTTTACTCCCTTATGAAAAAAAAAGGAAATATAGTATTAGAATCCTTCAGGAAATAAGCAAAAGCCTATGACCTGTGGTAACTTTCAACCCCACATGCTTAATATAGATATGAAAAATGAAATGTCATGGGGTTGAAAACATGAAAAAATACTGTGAGTTTTCTGTTTATTTTTGTTGGTTTGTTTGTTCCGTAAAGCATCTCCTTGCTCAATTGCAGTGATAATAATTCTCAAAAAAGCCTAGGCTGGGAGTCAGAATCCTAAGCTTTTAAGTCAGAATCTTTGCCTGGCTTCACATCAACCAGAAAAAGAAATAATAAACTCTAGTCATGATGATGCCACATCACCACGAAAACAGAATGAACGTATTTGAACTGCAGCATCTTTGCCTCATTCAAGAATTTCCATTAGGTTTTGTTTAAACTGTACAACCTTATTTGTGCAGGCAGAAAAGAGGCTTGTTCCATGAAAATAAAGAAAAATAAAACAAAAAAAACTTTTGAAGCCAAAACATTTAGCTTAATCCATCTCTAAATCCTATTACGCATTCAACAAATTACAATAGTAACTCTTAGTGGCTAGAGATGAAGCAATGTATGACAGAACAAGCAGAGTTCTTCCATGGTTAGCTTAAAGGGCACTGTCAGGTTCAAAAATCATAAATTCCTTTCTCTTTGTACACTCAGGCCTTTTCACACAGCTCTGGCACATCATTACACCCATGCTACAGCTTTGTCAAAATGCCAGAACAGCATAAATGAGAGTCAGACCCCAGACATTTAAAACAGACACAATTACTTGCACCATCACCAGTGTAAAAGCAAAGACATTTTTTTTCTGGTAAATTTGACTTACTTATTTTCATGGTGTTATGCATTCAGCTTGGACAATGAAGTAAAAACTAACAGGCATTTATAGTAAATAATAATGAAGGAAGTTTTGCCTCACTTCAGATCACTTACCCTCTTCAGTGCCCCAGCATTTGGACTGTAAACACAGAAGAAGAATGTTATATTTACACAAAGATGCAGTTATTGTCATTTGGTTTTGAGGCTTTTTGTTTGTTGTTTGCCATTGTTGTTGGTTTTTTTCCCTCCCTCTCTGTCCCCCCAAAGGCCCATTCCATTTGCCTTTAGTTTTCATCACCAAATACTCATTTAGAAGCTACCCAAAGGATTGATTTCAAGTGTTTCACATCACATGCAAATAAATTAGCACCAATGAGACACTGCAATCGATGTAAAAACTGCTTCTGTAATATTTGAATGCTGATTATAGCTCCTCGGGCTGGATGTATACATGAGTGACAAGAATCCTGGTTCACATGCATGCATTTCAAAGTGTAAATGTGGCAAGAGGAAATTGAGGGTAAAGACTCCAAAACAGTCCTAATCCGCTGTCTTATGATTCTTGCTCACGCACATGTGTTTATACTTTTACTAGTAAAAACTGAACAAGAAAATATTTTGAATACTTTGCTTTTGCTGGGCCTCCTTTTTTTTTGTCACTCTGTGCAACATCCAACTGTGTGCCTCAAGCTGCTTTGCAAGAGCCTCCCCAGCACGGGGCTCCCTGGCCACAAAGCATGCCACACGGGGAGCTGCGACACCTTGGCCTCTGACCCAGCACAGCGAAGGACCTCCGTGATGAGAAGCGGCCATTTCAACCTGCTAGGAAGCTTTGCAACAGACTTCTGCTCTCCCCATGCAGGCTAAAGCACCCTCTCAGTTAGTGGCAGGACATCTGGTCAGTTAAAAGCCATCACGAATACTCACAGTGCGTTGCTGATGAGAACTGCTGTACACCTGTGCTACAGAGGGTGCTCAACCTCCTTCAGCTATTTGACTGAAAGTCTATCTTCTTAGAAGAATGCCTCTCAAATCCTAAACCCACCCTCCTCTGCACACCCATCCTGAGCTGGCACCACCACAGAGATCAGGTTCAGATCAGTTCAGGTACAGAACAAAAGGCAACCCTGGCCCCTAGCTACTTGTCACATAGCTGAGGGGCAAGAGATGGCAGAAACAGCCAAGCAAATGCAGGGAAGCTGTCATACTGAGAAAGGAGACCCAAACCCAGAGAATGCACAGATTCTGCATAAACCTACATCAAATTTGATTTGGAAGAAAACAAGAATGGAAAGGGCTATGACAGAACGAGCAGTGCTTTTAAGACAACACTTTTAAAGTCAGGCACCCTGGTCCTTTTCCCATTTCAAAAGATCTTCTTCTCTGTCACTGGAACAAGCAGTTGGGTCTTGCAGACACCACAGACTCAGATATTCTGAAACAGAGGACACTGCTGACACCAAGCAGCATAAGATCATGCCATAGAGGAAAGCGTTGAGGCTGTACCAGGCTGTACGTGAATATGCTGCTCCAATCCTGGTGCTGCTGTTTGAAGGGAAGAGTGATCCACAAAGGTCTGATGTTCTGGGCTGCAGCTGGGGGAGGTTCTGGCTCTCTCACCCTGTGGAAGGACCTGATGAATTGTGCAGGGCTCTCCATAAATTATACCAGCGTCATACTTACCTACAGAGCCAAAGGCACTCACTGCATATCTGTAGCCCTGAAGGTCTCATACATGCAGTGGATGTTTCCCAGACTTGAGCATGAGGTGGGATAACGTTTGTTGACAAAAGATTTCCCATCTGTCTCAAAAACTAACAATTACCTGAACCCCTCAAAAGCCACTTGAAAAGACACCAGTTCTCAAACAGCAGATTAACTAACATCCTCCAAGTTGTTATTCAAGCTGCAGTACATACTGCTTCAAACAATGCCATTTATAAAGCAATAATGAAAGGAACTAGTCTATAAACCTTTCTTTAGCAGCAGGAGGGCTTAGGCTCCCAGGTTCACAAGCCTTTAGTTTATTTGAAGTCCATCAGACTTCAGCAAAGAGGAACTAATCAAGGGAAAGAGTACAGTAATCCTAAAAAAGCTTAACAAGACACTATCGAGTATGGTTTTTTCTCCACCTGTATTGACTTTGAAAGAGATAGAAACCAGCTTTCTACCTTTACTACATTATCTTCCACTTGTTAAATGGATATGCAAAGCCCAAATATGTTCAGTAAAGCTAAAATAAGCATCCTTTTTTGTGAACTAGTGAAGTAAGGATCCAGTTGGCAGGCTTGCTCTCTCAGGCAAGACTCATTAATACAAAAGGGGTTTATTTGAGAAAGTCTAAACTACAAGTCCTAAATGGGTAATCTCAACTGCAAAAGAAACAAGACGGGGGAGGTTCGTATGCCGTGACTGAGCTTAAGCTTCAAGCCTGCAGACTAGCACTACTCAGAGCGTTTCTGATGGGATAATTTTCTATGCAAAAAGACTGATTCATCAAAGAATTGCTCAGGTCACGGCCATGCTAATTTCGATGGCCATTCATCTGATAGCCACAACAAATCCTTCTGAGATGTTTTAAATGACCAGGTGCAATTTTCCTATTTTTAAATAACCCCTTTATGGTTATTCTGTCCAGACAAATGCTCTGAAAAATCAGGCAGGTTGTTCCCACTGCTGCAACCTGGGGAGGGCTTGGGAGGAGTTCAGCTCCTTAAGGTGCTGCATAGCTTTGCCCTTTTCCTTTTCCTCTCTCATTCTGAGGACATGGAAATTTGGTCCTAGTGCCTGATGGTAGCACTAAAAGTTTTAGATCAACATGCTCATGCTAGTGTCACTGGATAAATGATGCACATTTAGGGCTGTAATCAGGGAGCCTGATATCTAAATAAGTCCCTGTACCCAGTCAGTGGAGGAAACTGATAAACACCTCAGATCTGTCAAGGTGATCCCAAAGCCTGAGGTTAGGCACAGAGAGAGGTGGTCAAAGCCAGCAGGAGAGAAGGCCCTAGGATTCATGTGGAAAGTAGACCATTTGAACAGTGAACAAGGTGCTGTGAGGCTCAAAGTTTGGCTCCATCTTCATCAGAGCATGCCAAAGTTAGCAGCTGCACAC
The DNA here is from genome assembly GCF_031877795.1 of Strix aluco. Classification (NCBI taxonomy): domain Eukaryota; kingdom Metazoa; phylum Chordata; class Aves; order Strigiformes; family Strigidae; genus Strix; species Strix aluco. The sequence goes on from NC_133931.1 coordinate 96,463,422, forward strand.
CTTTTCTCTTAATCATTTCTCTAAACCCTCTCCAAAATTGCATGATTTTATTTCAGAAAGGTTGATTTTTAAAAGTCCATTCTGTTTTCAACAAAACCGAGTAAGGTTTAAAACAATAAATCCATAACACCTGCTGTACTTACATATCACCCGAATGGCATGATTATCCTTCTCTGACCACTTGTCCTGTCAGATTTTCCATTAATATTAATACACAAATCCTTGCAAATGCAACTCCCATTTAACTGTTTAAGGTAATATTTTGCAGGATGAAAAGAACAGCTTTCAAAATAGAGGAAAAATCCAGAGGACACAACCACATTTCACAGGTCAGTGGCTGGGATAGCAAGAGCTGCTGAAGGAGAGCTGAAGGAACATACTCGCTCAGGGGCATTTTAGCACTCTTGTGATACGATACCCATATTCATCAGCATGCAACAATCCCCTCTCCAGATGAAAAACACTACAGATCATGTTCCTAATAAAACAGTCAATTTGCCTCCTTCTCTTTTTTGTTGTTGGCAGGAATTCCTTACAACCTCACCTCCCTGGGGCATGGCTTCCTCTCCCCCTTTGTCAATCAGGAGAAAACAAGGCTCTGTGCAACAACAAAGTGTCGCTTGCTGGCCTCAGAGACACTTGTGCCAGGTTTCAGACAGACACAGGAAATTACTGTTGTTTTAGATGCCCTGATTATCACTAAGATAGAAAAAACGATGTAGATGGGAAGCGTGGTGAGAGCACATTTCTGTCCTGTCAGACACATCAGGGTGAAAATTGTGACCTCTTTAGAAAACTTCGACAGATAAGTTCTGGACAGAGTTGTCAGGCATCACCAGAGGAAATCTAACAGCTCCTATTTCTACACAGCTTCAAAGGGTAACTATTTCAGATCTTGTGCCAGAGCTGGGGTTTGTAGCCCAACTCTTAGACCACAGTCTTTGGCATATCTACACCAGAAAGGATGAGTGTCCTTGCTGAGTCCTATGAACTATGTGCATTCTACCCACACTTGGCTTTAGCTTAGCCAAATATCACCTGTAGGCTCTGGCACAAAGTTTACTTCACCTTCTGAGCTCAGGTTAAGACAGAAAAGAGGATGGACCTGTTTGGGCTTGAGAACAAGTGTGCATCTTTGCTAAACTCACCACATAGACACACACAGCGTGGCAAGACCTCAGTCTTGCCATTGAGTTTCCTAGAGTTGTTCTTATATACAGCCAGACCTTGTTTAGTACTTGCTATATCCCTCCAGCCTCATACAGTGGGCAGGGAGGTTTTGTTCTGCTCTGTGCAGGTGTCTTCAGTAGTCTCTGCTGTCAGTGTGGAGAATTTACCTTTAAAGAAATAAATATCATTTGATCCCAGAATATTTAAAGGTCATTACTAGAAAGCAAACTACTTGAGGCTTCGGTTTTGTAACATGCTCAGGTATTCTCTAATGCACTTACATCTAAAGTAATTCAGTCTTTGTTAGCAGCCTTTTGTGTGGCAATCACACAATGGTAGTAAAGCCATATCCTCTAAAGGAAGAACTTAAGGGCCTGATCTGCAAAAACACACTTGCAATTACATACGTAATTGGCACATGAACTTCATGCAATTGTATATGCAAGCTCACAACCACATGGTGATTTAGATGTTACATTGGTAGAAGCATTTCAATTACCCCTTACCTGACTAGATCAATGGGTGTTAACAGTACCCTGTCCAAGCTCAGAAGATGACTGATACCAGAAATATAAGAAGAAGATGAGATAAGCCCAGCACTTAGAGAAGGATGAGATTTTTTAAAATCATATAATTGGAAAAAACAAATCTGTATAAGACCGAAGAGGATAAATCACAAATAATTAAGCAAATACTAGCTTTTGAACAGCTACGCCCATCCATAATGGACAACACCACAATAACTTTATCCCTAATGTGAGTTTCTTCTTAAACCACATCTGTTAGCAATTATATTATGTCTTTAAATCATCAGGGCTGATATTCCATATAACATTTTTACTCACTATTGTTCTTATTATTTGGCTAAATTGCTAATTCTTTTCAGAATCCTGATAAGTTATTGGACTTAGAGCTGTTGTATGCGCCAAAGAGTTACCTGTATTACACACTCTAACAGAACAAATAAGTGCAGGGAGTCAAAGGTATTAACATAACCTTGTTTACAGCACTACCTGACAATCATATGAGAGACCGATTGGCTAATTCTGTTTTGTGCAAAAATGAAGAGTCAGCTGATTTTTGTTACAAAGAATAGGAATCACCGTTGTTAAATAAGTGACTGTCCTGGGGGTTTTCAGAACTGCTCACATCATACTTCAACCTACCAAGGGGAGGAGGGAGTCATTGCATGAATTACTCCTGCAATATTTCATGAGCTAGTAAATTTTCTATGGAAATTATCCAGCTTGATGTCTGTATTTCAAACCTCACAAGAGTCTGATTTAGAAGAGAAATAGTGCTCATTTACTGCAGCTTCATTGAAGACAAAGATGGAGAGAACCTGAAGTGTTGAAATGTTAACATTCCAAGAAAACTAATTATCATATTTTCCACTTGCAAACTTCAAACCTGCTGCTAATTAATCTCTGTGGAAAGGCTGTGTATGAATCAAATTATAATGTAAGTCAGATTATATGGGATGAGATGTATAACATGCCCTGTCACTGAGGAGAAATGAAATGGATTGCTTGCACAGAAATGACAAAAAAACCCAAAGAGCTTGCTCTTCATTAGTGCACCGATCTGTACCAGCCGGCTGATGACAGATTCACCCCAACGGAGTGTTGCAAACCACCTTAGATTTTCAAAAGTTTGCCTGTGGTCACAAATTATCTAGATGCAAGGAGAGAAAACTATTTGACTGAGCAAACCTTGATGTGGCACTTGCAGAGTTCCGTTGTGAAAACATCTTGAGGGCAATCACGTGCCATTAGCACATGTCAATGAAGCTTCCCATGAATTACTACAAAAATTACAGTTAAGTGTACTCCTCCTCCATCACTGTCCAACCTCTCTGACAAAACAGTTTGGATATCTGTTGAAGTATTACAGAAATTAACACCTTTCTGCCAGTATAGTAATCAGAATAATGTCAGCAGACAATTAATTTGGTCCATCTGCATTAACACCTTTATATAATTCATGTATTGATTATAGGATTAAAATGATTTTTTATCATTCACTCTGGAAATACTATACTGTGCATATAATGGGGATAGAAAAGGAGACCTGAATAAATCAGTTCTCATTGAAAAGAGGAACAAAATACTTGTTTTCTAAAAACAGCTTCATGTTTACAACCTCCCTAAGTAAATTCCAGGGAGTTTGACTAAATAATTTTGTTTTCAATTTATAGTTTTATTATATGAGATATCACATGGCAACCAAAAATGAAATGCTACAAGTAGTTCATAACACTTGCCTCTGCATAGTTTGCCTTTCTTTTTATTATTTTTTAGTCTATTAACTTACTGTCATGCAACTTTCAGATTCAGAGAAGCTTGCATAGCTGTTTGGTTTTTTTATCCATTTTTCATCTTTTTTTTTTTTTCTTCTTTCTTCTTTAAGATAGGATACAACATGGAATCAAGAAAGTCCTGTGCAGTGTTACTCTACTGGCTCAATTTCTAATGCTATTTTCATTAGTTTACTTGTTGATTGTATCTGTTCTACCATTGTTATAATTTATGACAAGGCTTCTTTTTGTGTGTACATCTGTTTAAGCAGTTCCACTTGTTAGATCTATCCACCCAGGCAAAAGAAGCTTTTCCTTTACCTAGGCTGCATTACCTTGTTTTCCACAGCACATAACACACTTTGTGACAAATTACTAATCAACTGTTGTGAAGTTTCATGACATGCCTGGGTATGGTCAGCATAGTTGGCTATTCCAGATGCTTCTGACCATCCGCATTTACCCCCTTCTTCTTTTGACCCACCACTCCGTGTGGACTAAATGCTCTAAAAGAACAGCAAGCAAAGTGTATCAGAACCATCTGGTCAATTTGATCCTACACAGTTCAAGGCCTTGTTGTTTCATACAGAAAACTTTTTATTTTAAGTCTAAGAGGCGATGGAATTCTACACTCTTCTCTGATCTTACATTTCGCTCTATTTTCTCTTACATCCCATTACTGGGCTTAGCCTTGCCTCTGCTCATCTCATGACTTTCAATCTCTATCAAAAAATACAGACTCTGCCTTCAATAATTTATCCCAGATGAGAATCTGACCTTATATACACATAGAAGTTCAGTGAGACATGGGCCTGTTTCCTCCCTTCTCCTTTACTTACACAGACAGATGGAAATTCCGGCCCTAATGAAGTCAGTGCAAGTTTTGCTGTTGACTGCAAAGGGGTCAAGGTTTCCCTCCTACAATTTCTTTAGCAGCTAGGTAATTATTTCTTATTGCATAGTCTTGTCATCTCAACATGCTGAGCTGAATTGTCCTGGACTAGTGGGGTGGTTTACTTGTACTGGTTAAAATAGTTGTGCATTACCCCAGATTAACACAGTTATTTATTCATACTGGTGTTTAAAGAATTAAATTCTATATTACTGGGGTTTTTTTCTGGATATGCTACTGCTTTCTAGTCTCCTATGCTACTCTTACAGCAAACTTTGTTTTGATACTTGGTAGAATCTACATTGCTGGAGACACTGTACTGAGAGCTCTATGAGCAGCTTCAAAATTTTTTACAATATGGGTTAAGGTTAGGAGAAAGAAACCTGATAGTGAACTCACAGAATGCTAAGCTTCTAAAAGATCATTGAAACTAGTTTAGGGAAAAGAAACCACAAATCAAAATTATAAGCCCATATCTTCTACTGCAGCTTGAGTGATCTCAGTCATTTGTTATTTTTTAAAGATATGATATAGAGTACACAAAGTAGAACTTACATATATAAGGTATAACTCATAGTCAGGAAGAGTTTGCAAACAGAAGTGTGTACAAATAAAAAGGAAATTCACACTTTCTATTCTTCTGCTTTCTCAATGTGTTTTCATTTCTCCATTTGCAGACCAGTGATATTTAAATCAGCAATTTGAGAAGAGGAAAACCCTTTTAGGGGAACCAAAAGTAACATGATTGTATAGCTATTTTTTTCCCATCAACTTCTCTTATCTGGCATTTCTCTCAATTTCTTTCCATTTTCCTTGGCATGGTCATGTCTTCTGCACAAATTCCTGAACCACTTTCCATTCTTTTCTCATATGACCACCTTGTCCTTTGCTGACTTGTCCTTCAAGACCCCACAATTCTGTACCATGATATTACCCCTTCCAGCCAATTTTCTCAATATCTTTTTTTTTTTTTTAAGCCAAAATATCCCTGCAACTTTTCACCTCTTTTGGAAACTGAGCTTCCTGAAAGGCAACAGCAAAATTTCCGTTTGTGTTCATAGGAAAAATTCACCCTGCAACTTCAGAGAAATCAAATTTAAGATGATTGGATCTATTAGAGCCACAGAGACAGGCTGATGTTCTTGTTCAAAATTAGGTCTGGTCTCACCATTCATTTCTAGATATCATCTTCCTCCAGAAAGAGGCAAGAAATCACACTCAAAGTAGTGTTAAACCCTCAAACAGAAAATACACCAATTATGCTGTCAATATTTTCTTTTGCCTTTTTTGATCTGCACTGTGGTCTTCTTATACAAGGGGAACCAAAGACCTTGAATTTGGGATTCTGAATTGTAGTAGGGGATCCTTTTTCTGTTTCCAATACCCAGATGCAAGAAAGCGATGTGCCTGTTTCCATTTCTCACTACATGGTATGTGCCATACTTTCCTTGGTGTAGTGCCAGCTCTCAGAGGACTTCAATCTTTGCCCTTGGCTTCTCCTTATCCATCATCCACCTGTCTTTGCAAACAGCATCCAAACTCCAGCATGGGAGCAAGCTCAGGATCGTAAGAAGAGACAAATTACAGTGACCTCAGGTGTGGTACTGCCTGCCTTCAGCAGCCTCCACCAGTGGCTGAGCAGTTTTGCTGCAGCACAGACTACCTGGAGGCTCATGAAGCTTCCCGTAAGAGAAGATGAAAAGTTAACCTCCTCATGCTAAATGGGTTAAATGTCTTGCTCTCTGCTGGCTCTTGTAACATGAACACATCCAACATCGATTTCCTCTCTTGCCACTGCTGATTCCACCAGCAAGGGCAGGATTTTGCCCTCAACTATTCACAAGTAATTAATGCATTATTGAACAAGAATAAATAGATAGCAATTAAATAACAAGTATTAATGACTTATTTATTAACATATTAATAGTTGGCCTGAGAGTAATAAATGCAAATTAGTGTAAAGTGGTACCAAAAATTGTGTCGATAATAGGCCCTGAAGTAATCTTGTGTGTTCAAGATAATTACAAATATATTTTCCTTTCAAAAAACTACTGCCGGGTAATTTTTTATGGTTGCTATAATATCATTTTAGAATTAGAAAATTAGCCCTACTCTCATTAAAATAATTTTGCAGTGCATCAGGCTTTATTTCAAGTGTAAGTTTCACATTATCTTCTTGCCTATAGAGTTTGCATTTTTTTCAGAAACCCTCTCTATGTACAAACCTTTTGGGCCTATGCTTGGTGTACTAATGGTGTTGTTTCAGCTTGCTGCTTGTACAACTTTTCTCATCATTAGTATCATTATGTAAAAAGTGCCACTGCAAGAAGTGGTGGTACCTTGAGGGCTAAATCCTGTAAAAATCACTGAGGGCCAGATTTTTTTCCTTTTTTATCCCTGTTGATAACAATTCACCTGATAAATAGTTCAGAGGCTTTAAATATGAACAAAGTGATGCACTGGGCACTGCACACCTAAAAACTGATCCAACCACAGCAGACTCCATTCAGAAAACCACCCTGGTCAGAGCCTGTTTTACTCAAAATACTTTCCTTTTTTTTTTTTTTTTCTTTTTTTTAAAACTATTATCTGTTTGGGCAAAACAAAACCCCACTTGAAACCTTGACTCTGAACTGTCACTTAATTTTGGGAAACTGATTACTTTGTGAGGACAGCAAGTCATTGTTATTTTTATCACATCTACCAAAAAAAAAAAAAAGGGGTTTGGCTAGAATCCAGAGTCCTGACCCTCATAACTGATCTGCTGTTATTAATGGTAAGTTAATGTATTCCTGTCTGCCACTGGTCCTGATATTCCTGATTCTGGAATTTGACATACATTTAACATATGCCCATATCCAATAAAAGATCAGTAAATATTCAGCTCTGCCTCCATATTTATAACAGGCTGAGGAATGAGGGTCCAGGCTTCTTCCTAGCAGAAGGTGGTCAGGTTTGTGCAAATGTTTGTTTCTACAAATGTTTGTCTGCCTCTGTAGGTGGCATTTTTACTTCTTTGCAGCTTTCCTCGTTAAAGGCATTGTAAATTACTTCTTCCAAAATAATCAAGAGCATTTGTGTATATGGTAGGGGGCTTTGGTGGCTCTCTCCCCACAGTGCCTTCCAAACCGCTACATAAATATGATTGTGGCCATGTAATCTGTGTACCTGAAAATATAATTCGTTTTGTTGCTAATGAAGGTCCTACGGCACAAATTTATTAAAGGTATACTTTTCCATGGGATAATAATTGGGTCGATAATATTAAACTCATAGGCTCATTATTTAATTGCAAGGGCAGATTATGAAAACAGCTTCTAAAATGTATTTTAATGAAAAACACTACGTCCTGACCTAATCATATCAACCTTATGCTATCTAATTATGGATGCAAAAAATCATTAGAGTTGCAAAATATTAGTTCCAGCTCCATCAGGCTGCTAGCTGCCCCTTCATGAATATATATATTTTTTTACTCTATGATAAATAGTTAATGAGGTAAAAATGACAAAATTTGCATGTAGGCAAATTAGTTTAATAGAGTGATGTCTTCCTGGTCTACAGAAAGTGACCTTTTTCCTATCAAAAGAACAACTAAAAATACTTTGAAATGATGGCATGGATGTCATTCCACAAATGACAAATCACTTCTCTGAACAATATAAAAATTATAAAATGCAATAACCTTAAATTCTCATCATACTGTAAATGTGTCCTCTGCTGCTGCATTTATCAATTTAATAAAAGGAAATTAAGCATATTATAAAATACCCATTTATGGGGCAATTTTTAATCCAGGGAATAAAAATGAGAAGCACATGGTTAATAGCAAGAAAATATTGCAAAAACGTAGACCTATTTTTTCCAGAAGGTTTGACTGACTATTTACTTGAATGACCTCCATTTAAAATATATTTTTTATATGGAGTGATGTAAGATATGGCAGACTCATGCTTCCCTTTATAAAAATTGCTCACAGTTAATTTGGTATCTTATTTAAAAATTAACACATTAATAATGCACGCTATAAGGCCTAGTGATGTGTCTTCCATACTGATTACTTTGTACAATTAGGCATACAAAAAGAGAGGGACAAGATAAATACCTTATGCAAATTCATGGCTGGGTCTTTCAGTATCTGCAATGCCTAGGAGCATAAGAGACCTGAAAGTATAGCTCCCAGTCTTGCAGGGAGGTGCTCCATTTGGAGATCCTATTTCTGGAATGGAGCAAGTTTTTATTGCAGAACTAGATTTGCCAAAGAGCTACCGGAACTTGGTTTGATGGTTCTCTTTTGCATCAGAATAATATAAACAAAAAAAAAAAAAAAAATGGAGCAGAAGGGGAAGATTTAAGGTTTCTGAAGAACATTGGTTCTTTTTTCACAGTATTCATGTTCCGTACAGATAGCACAGATCCTGTGCCCACTGAAGTGAACAGTAGAGATCCTACTGATGCCAGAGATGCAAACTTCTGCACTCTTCCACATTATTCCTATCTGCTTATATTGTATAGTCCGCACCAGTACGTCCCATAAAGAACAGGAATGTTTGATAGCCATAGCCTGGCATTTGGCTAGGGTTTATATAAAGGAAAAGGCATGAAATTTGTGCAGATGTAGACAGAATAGGAATCAGAAGCTTGGGGACTGAGAGTAAAGACAAAAGCGTGCACACTCTGCTTTGTCAAATGAAATGCACGCTGCTCCCTACACAGCACAGGGAATCCTCCCCCTGCTCTGACTGGACTCTCTGTGCCTCTGGATCTGGCTGGAGCTGGGTCCATTTTAAGGGATCTCAGACTAAGGTCAGGTACCCACATTTCAATGTGGCTTTTCATACACGCCAAGCTGCATACTGGGAGCAAAATGAGGTACTTACATATGTCTATAGCTATGGATCGTGTCTTTCAGTGCTCTGTCCTCTGAAGTAGATCTTATTATAGCAGTGGACAATTCAGATTTCTTCCATTCAGGGACAGATTATTTGTATACAGGAAATTTTCTTTCCATTCATTTCTATTTGTTTTTACCCTCATCCTCTCCTTCTTTCCCCCCTCTCTTCCCCCCCCCCCCCCCCCCCCCCCCTTCAGCCTTTTCTGTACTGCTACAAGAAATGATATGCTGGTAATATCTTTAGAAATGTGTTCAGCACTTGAAACAGAAAAGTAGTTTGCAGTTGCCTTATCCACCACTTTTTCCATATGGCATTGGTAGTACTGGCATGTAAAATGAAGTCTACAATTTATATTCTTTGTTTGACCCTACTTAACTTGTAACAAAGGTAATAGAAACCAATCATCAGTGGCTACGCTTTGACTTACTGTAGAAAGTTTTTAAGTGAAAAAAAAAAAAAGGTTATTTTGCTTACTGGGCTAAAGCAAATAAGTACTATCTGTATAAAAAGTGGGAATGTCTGAGGCAGGTGGCTGTTGTAGTGCATTCACTCATTCATACCTTTTCCCTCCCCTCTGTTGAAATGCAGTGTGGTGCTCTGTGCTTTTCCACAAAAAAATTAAGCTCACTGAGTATCTGCTTTTTCATTCAATTGGCACATTCACCTTTTATTTTTCCTTTCAGGGTCCAAACTGTCATCAGGAAAAAAAGTGGAAAATAATTACAGCTGTGCCAGATGTTTATAGCAGTGACAACTGAGGCTATATATTTATATAAACTGCTGATCTTTCAGAGGTAGCTATAGAGACTTGAAAAACCTGCAGACCCTAATCTGAAATCACTTGTTCCAGTGAATTAGAAAAGAAAACAAAACAAACAACTCATACATACTTCAGAGGACTAATTTCCTATCCGGAATCTGTTAATTTTTACACTGAAGCAGGAGAGTTACTGAACAAAGTATAGAGTGACTCATAGATGTATAAATTCAACTGATGCGCACTTTAACAACTGTCCAACAACTGTTTTATAAGATAGTCATATGGGAATTAATAATGCTGATGCAAAGCTAGAAAGCAAGGACGAAAATGTCCATCACAGAAGAAAGACAATGACCCTCATAGAGTAGTGACTATTTTATTTCTGTTATTTTAAATTCTCTGAAAGCAGTTATGTCCAGAAGCATCATTTGTGGATGGCATCCCCAACAGTAGACACTTTGCAAACACAGATATATCTCCTTCACATCACAGCTTAAGTCTGTTTATGGAACTAGAGGCTAGTAGCTCAACAGAAAAGAAAGAGGAATTATTTTGACAGCCAAAGTAGAACAGACCAACTTCAGACCTCTCCTACCTCCCCCTGAACATTTCCAACTCAGACCACTATCTGTACTGTAAGATAGGGGCTACCACATCTGACTGACCAAACTCGCACCCCCTCCTCAGGGCAGCCCCATCCATGCCCTTGCAGGGGGCAAATTCTACTTGTCCATGGAGCTTCCCAGTTTGCTGAGCTGGCTGAGAAATTATCTGGGATGGTACTGGCATTTAAACAAGTAGTAAGTCTCTACAACCCAGTCAAGAATCACCAGATGGCATAGATATTTTTTGACATCAGTAATGCTGTTAAGCCTTTGGATACTAAGCAGATTGTAACTCCTCAGGATGTTTCAGCAATGCACACACAACTTCACAAAATTCTCCTGAACATGCTTCTTAGCGTTTCCATTCAAAGAAGCACCGTAAGAATAATTTTCTTGTATATCTAGGTCCTTTTAGGTAATATCCAGAAATACAAAGCATTAATTTGGACCGGTATGTCACAGACTCCTTTTGGACACTCTGTTCGCCACTCACCATCCGTCTTTCACCGTTGATTCCTCTCCACTGCTCAGCCCTCTTCATAATGTAGCTCAGCTCCTGACTGGAAATCTCTAAGTCGAGCGGAACAAAGAACGTGCCTTCCTCACCATAAATGCGTCGAAACATATCCAATAACCATCCTTCGCTATGTAGTCTAAGGATAGAAATGATACACTTGGTTCATCTTTGAAGGGACTCTTCATGCAAAAAAGAAAAAGTTGATGTAACCTTTTGTAGACTTCTAAATCTTGGTTTTCCCTTCATGACTATGTTCTCTACCCATGAGTAAGAAGCTTCTTTCCCACAAGTTCTCAAACATACAACCCTCCCCAACCCTCTAGAGACTTTACAATACCTGAATAAAATCACATAAACTTAAGTAGCAATTTCTTTTCATTATTTCAAGATATTGACTTCCCATACAGATCCCAATCTTCCTTTCTTTCAGAAATGTCCAATGTCTGTCCTTAGCATTGAGCTGGGTAACCAGTTCCAGTGCTTACATGGAGTACTTCAGTTAGCATGAATGGAAGTCCTGCTGTGCTAGGGTTCGATAATTAGCAAACCACATCATACAGAAAGGAACTACTCCCCATTTTTTTGCAACCCCAAGCCTGAAGTCTATACAATCTAAACTACTCTTGATGTTAGAAAAGTTCATTCGTTTGTTGGATTCATTTTTCTATGACATTTCTGTACTGTGGTAGGGAACTGAATAAGCACTACGCAGTAAAATTCCCTACCACAAGAAAGGCTTGCTGTGTGGTATTTCTTAATGTAGGTGAAACCAAGAAATATTGTGAGGCTTTTGGAAAAGCCTAGTGTCACATTTTTAGCCTTAGATGAACTTTTAAGACTTCAAAACATTGCTGTTTAATTCAAATGGAACCTCTTCAAGTTCATCTCTTTCTCATTCTACATTTATTCCAAAACTAGGGGTTCAGAAAATAAAGATCAGAAAATCTGGAATCTTGAGCTTGGATATTGACCTGAGGTCTTTCCTTTTATACCCTCTCCCAAGCTAATACTTTATTACAATTCAGATGTTGCTTAGTGCCAATCTCAGCTTTTCCATCCTTCCTGGAGACTGGCTGGGTAGTCATGAGAAGTGCAGGGATTGCTGTGTGGTGCTGCAACCATCAAAAAGCCCAGATTTCCATGGGGCTCTACAGATCCTTCATTTCTTTGCAGGTGGGAGAGCGTACAGGCACAACTTCTCTGACCCACCGAACTCTCATCCTTCTCATGGCATGCACTAGAATGCAGTTCTTGTGGCTGATCCTTATTCTTGAGTCTTGTGTTGGGATGTATGTGCTAATCCATGTGTATGCGGATGGAAGGCAGTGGACTGCTAAGTAAATCAGAATGAAGTTCACATTTACACTAGCTCTACATCTCACCTTACAGTGCACACAGTAATTGCAGAGAAGGACACTCAATAAGATGCTTAGTACAATTTTGCCCACAACCGAGATTTAGTGTGGAACAGAAATAAGGAGATGCACCAACAGACAGTTTTTCAACTTGATCTCAGGAGGAGCTTTAGCTCTCTCTTCAAAGGGGTATATGTACCTTAGAGTCAAGTTCTATATCGAAGAGTTTCTGTGATAGAGTAGCTGTTCTGATACTGAAATCTGGCAGCCTGGCTCAACATCAGATTAAGGATTTATATCTTCTGCTTTGCTGCAAAGGCGCTCTCTGCTTTTTTCCACACCCTTCTTTTCTGAAACACTCCTTTTTGAAGCTGCAGCCCTAAATTTGCTGCAGTTTCCAAGATGTCATTTTAGGATTCTCTTATCAAAAGAGGAGATCAGCTGGAAGATAACCTAATCGAGATGTAGGTAGTCCTGGGAATATAAACAAACTGACCACCAAGAAATAATAGAAGAAGCTCTAAAGTGTGAAATACAAATCAGCGCTAAGGCAGAGTAGGATAATAAAGTATTTTAAAACATGCTACAGAAGATAAAATGTTTTATAACTAACTAATATCCTTCATGGAGTAATTTTTCAAATTCTACTGTATCTTCAAAGAAAAGTTCATTTCTTAATCCCTAGACCTACATTAGATGTCCTTTTGACACAATAGACATATTTTTGCAAACATTGACTCATAACTTAGAATTATCTTGTGCTTAGTTGAAAAACTAACAATCAAGCTGGTGGGTTTTCTGGGCTTCCACTCATCTTGAAACAATAATATTCTATGATGTTAGTCTTTGAAATTCCAGGTCAGCAATTTAAATGACTTGCCACTTATCTTGCTAAACAAGAAAAAGACCTTGCCATTTATTTAAGCTCACTTAATGTAACATTCTGATTTCAAATGAAGTAAAATTTAATGCAGTTAAATTACTGTCTATTTGCTGCCATAAACATTTTCTATATGAAGATTTTAAGCACATGGTTATAAACAATATAATTAACTTTGAATTAATTAAGAATCATGAAGCCTGTCTTCCAGCTTTGTTCCTTTTGCCCAAAAGTACTCAGCCTTCTCCTGTTACCTGCTTTAATTTCTTTTCTTTGGCATGAAAACTACAAAACACTCCTTGTATCTTAAAATGGCTTCTTATAAATATGACAGTAATAATTTCTATTGCGAATGCAATAAAGAGCAAAACAAAGCTCAGATGTTATTTTCTAGAGATATGAGACCCAGTATAATACCTTACAAGTTCATTCATTTATCAGAAAGAACAAAAAACATTGGAATTATTTACTAATCAGAGTCATATCAAAGAATGGACTTCTCAAAAATTTACACAAACCAAAAATTGAAGGCTAGTTTGAGTGATTTAAAACAATTTATTACATCTTCACTTCAGCCTTTCTCATCCTTTTCTAGAAAACAACTGTAAAAAATATAATTTTGCTGTTAACATTGAAAAATTTAGATTTTTGAAGCTTTTCCCCCAAAAATATTTCAATACTAGGAAATTTAGACTCTTTCTAACAGACACGTTTAGTTGAGATAGGTCTGCATTTTCTCACAGTGCAGAAAACATTTCACCAACAAATTCCTGACTGTTTCTAATGTCTAGTAGAATTGAAATGAAGGAATTTCAACCAGTGCCACTTCATTTTTCCAAAAAGTAATTAGAATATCTCTCCATGCTCGATGTGCTACAGACTCCCAAGACACCCAAGGGGAGCCAGATTTATTGACGTATGTTGGTTTATAAAGACACAAATAGATGCCTACTGCTGTTTATCCACTGCCCATGATTTCATTAGCTTCCTGGTTGTTTATCAGTGCTGCCATGGAGCTTTCTAGCTATGGCAGAAAAAGACACTTCCCCTACTTGCTTTTGTGGTCTGGTGCATTCACTGTTCTCCCCTTTTTATACACTGCTGCACACTTGTGTTAAATGGCAAATTGCTGAGTAATTCTAACCAATGGCACCAACTCCATCATCCAACAGTCAAAGTCTTCCCTGTGGACTGGTGTCTTAGGACACAGAAGACATCCCTCAATATTTATACTGGTTTACCTTACGAGAAAGATATGGTGGATGCCTGTGTAAAAAATATATGTTTTCTGACTCAATCAAAATTACATTTGAATATCTTAGAGATATAACACCTGAGAAATATTGATACAAAGGGATACTACTGCCTTGGTTATAATACTATTTTCTCTTGTAAACAAATGCTGTTATATCAATATTCAGGAAACAATGTCATGAACTGCAGAGATGCTTTCCTTAAAAACATTTTCAAAGGTTTCAATGCTATCATTAGTGGACTGAGGTCCAAGGTTTCCACTGTGTTGGGCTGTGGATACAAAGAAGAGAAAGTTGATCCAATTTCAGAAGCTCATAGCATAACTTTGCTCTGCACAGACTTCAGTATTCAAAATGTTTCTTTTTTTTTTGTCAAGCAAAGAACTTCAAAGACCTTATGCACTGTAACAGATTTTGTTATCTTCCCTTTGCTTTTGTATTTTGCTATGAATCATTTTTAAAATGTGTCGTACTAAGACAACTTTTTTCCCCTAGTAACATTCTCCCCCCACCCCTTTATTCGAAAACATTATAGGAAAATTGATCCAGAAGGAAAGGAACCTTTGATGATCTTGCACCTGTTCCCCAGACAATGAAGATGTTGGTAATATTCTCATAAAAACCTGCCTTACAAATGTTTTAATTTAAATTAATTTTCCTGAGTAATAAACGACAGCAGCTAAAACTTATGAAGCTATTCAAAACTATTAAGTCAATGATTAAGAAGGCATTAACATCTCAAAAACTAATTAACTAGACTACCAGTACATTGGAGTTGTGTACAGCTTCCAGGAATGCAGGAGCTTTGAAATACTTTGCAGAAATTTAGACTGCCATTTATCTTTTTCTGCCTGCTGCCATGGAGTTTGTGGAAAGGAGACCGAGGGATGATTCTGTCAGATGGAGGGCATATGTGGAGCTTTTTTATTCTTACACCTGCCTGCATTTTGCCTTTGTGTACGGCTTTTTATTGGTGCTTGCCAGCACTCAATGCTCATCACTGGGTGAATCGGAGGCCAATACAAAATTCATAATGTATTATAGAGGAGTACTCAGAAAAAAGAAAATACACTTTTTCATTCAATATATTAGACAACCTATCTCATTCATTTTCAGTGTTCCACACCTGTCCTTATTGACTGTACAGCTAATGGTGCCTACTAGAAATGTGGCAAGAAAGGTAGCTGGTCAAATTTCATGATGAACTGAAAATTGGTAACGGGCTAAAATCATGGAGCAATTATTTGGATTAAGTCATGTCATGCAGTTGATTAAAGCCTCAGTCACATCAAGCCAAAAAATTCTGTATCATCAAAAGGCCCTAAGACTCGGGGGCCACTACAGACTCAGAGATTTTGCACTTCACACCTACACACTACACTTCACACTTTCTGAATTTTTCCTGTTTCTCACAAAAACCGTTCTTGGAACACTAAAGACAACATCTTCCAAACTACCTATATAAAAGGTGCACACACTTTAGACACAGACACCATTGTCTGAAGCCAAAGAAGCAGAGGCTCCCAGACTGTATGAAAAATCATTATATCAATTGTGTTCCTGTTGAGGAAATAAGTGGCTCCCTCTCTGACTCACTGTGCCCACTAAATACCAGTGCATTTAAACCTAAGCAAGAGCTAACCTCTCCTTGATCGTCTGCAGTTCTGGGCTCTGGATATGTGACATTGATATGTCTTTTTTGATGTCACCTTATTTTATCTTACAGGAGAAGAGGCTTGAGCCTAAACTCCTAAAAGAATAATGAGATAAAGAGACATACCTTAAAAAGTACAGGTACAACACTGTTGATGAAATGATGAACAGGATTGTATAAAGCATCACAGTGATTAAGGCACCAGGAGTCCCTGACTCCTCTGCTCTTAGAAAGACCCAGTAGAGCTTTGAAGCATCAGCAATGGGTTTCTCCACACTGTTCCCAAGTCGCTGTCATGGGGAAAAAATCAAGATAAGAAAATGCCAAACCTCATTAGACTATTTACCTACAGACACAAAAGAACCTGAATTTGTTTAAGAGAAGGATTTAACACCAATTTGTGGAACACACAGCTTGAAACTTAGGAGCCTGCTACACAGAATTTGAAATTAACTGAGAGATGTGAAATAAACTATTTTTTGGCTAATTTTAGTACAATTAAAATCTACCCTATAGAGGTGGTTTATTGAACGGAACCCATGTCACAGTGAAAATACTTCATTAGCATATTTCAGGGGAAGTAAGGTGAAATTTGCCTTCTTTCAATGCCCAGAGACACATAATATTGAATGATTTATGCTGCTGGTTTTAGGCGTGCTCAGTGAGCAGAAAACACTTGTGCCAATGCATAATTCCAAACTGACCAGTCTCAAAATGTCTTGCCCTTGTCACAAGAAAAATGGTGGTTCCTACCAGACTCGGAGCTACATGATTTTGAACGTGTGTACTTTGGAGGGTGTATACACCAATTCCCGATTTCAGATTGAGTCAGTGTTTGGTGCTACCACTGGAAAACAAAAGTAACCATCATGTTACCTGAAATGACAAATGGAATTATCAGGACATCTACATGTGTTGCTAGCTGACACCTAGAATAGCTTTGCCACTAGCCTTGCAAACAACAGCATCAGTCAAAGGTAGTGGATTCACAAAGCTTCACAGACTCAATGAGGTGAGAAAAATGGAGAAAGCAACTACAAGTAGATCAACAGGGGAGACCAGCAGGGTTTTGTTAAGTTTTGCCCAAAGGGGTTGGCCTTTTTTCAGTGCAAGAGAGACAAGTTCTCCCTTATGAAGCAGTATTTTAATGTATGTACATGCATTATCAAATCTGTCTGCAACATTTTATGTCAGAAAATCAGATATTCCCTTCACGCCCCCACTCCTAGTGTCCAGTCAGTCCAGTTTGGGAAGCCACAAAGAACACCCTGCAACACTGAATAACGAATAAGCATCAGCATCAGTTTATGATAGAGCTCTCATTTATTTTCTTTCTTTTCTCAGAAGGAATAGAGACACAATGAGACCGATACCTCTAAAGAAATCTGACTGTACCATACTCCCGCTGCTGTGGTGGAATTAAAGATACCTCTTAATTGTACAAAGTAGCAACTGTAAATTGTAGCATTAATAGCTTCTCCAAAGGTACATGACTGTCATATACTCTACTTAGTTATGCTATTAATAGTTTATGTTCAACTGCTCTGTAAACAAATAAACATGTATAACTATTTTCATTCTGCTGAAGATGAAACAAACCTTTAGCATACTAAATATTAGTAAGGAATTAATATCCATAGAACAAAAATAGTAATTTAATTGGGAATAAGGTGGTTTGTATATTTTTTAAAAGATTCACAAAGAATCCTGAAGGTTTCATAACACTCTAAGTTTCTTTATGCTTCCAGTAACACATAGAAAAATGTTTTCCAAAAATTATTTTCCTTTTTTTTTTCATATCTAGTTCTTAAGAACTAGCTACTGTATTGACATATTATTGCCCTCTGCTGGATCAATTTAGAAGAATTCAGCTACATATCATGGGTCTTTACTGTTGAGAGCTAAAATAAATTCCTCTCTTCACTTTTTTCTTTTTAAAGTGACACAATGACAGCCATATCCATATTAAATCATGTTAACACATTTTGCAACAATGTGAAACTGAACCATCAAAAAATCCAGTATTTATCATTCAGAAAGGGAGTCTGTGACATTTAGGCTTCAAGAAACCTGCACCTTCCTGAGCAACCTGCCTGGACTAATCCTTCAGAACATTCAAAACTTTCTCCCCATTTTTTGCCCCCTTTGCGGTGACATGCATAATAATGACAATTACAAGTCCCATGACGAGCTGTACAAGGATTGAGATTCTTGAGTATATTTCTGTTCTCTCTCCACCCTTTGCAACACTGCCAGGTTTCTGTAATGGAGATTACAAGTCCCAGGAAAATGCTAATGGCATATAAAGACTAGTCACTAATTCAGATCTGTCCGTATTCTTTAAAAAAAAATTAAAATACTTTATCTGCTGGTTCTGTTCTATCTCCCTGTTCTATCCTTCTCTTCTTGCAAAAAAAAAAGCTGTCTGCTTCCACCACTTTCTTACTGAAGAGACTGTCTACCAAGGAAAATCCTCTGCATAACAGTCACGTCCTGATATCCCTCCAGAGAGGCAAAAGTCTGAATGGCAAATAAGAATAAATTTCTCTCTTATCCGAACAGTTCTTTCTGGCAAGGCAAAAATGACATGGGGGAAGTGTATCTTTCTATCCATTTTTTCTAGCAAAAAGATTGTGTCAATCCTTCTGTGGTCCTCAAAGACATGATCTAAGAAAGTTATCTTTATTTTAAATTGTTTCAATAATATCTGTCAATATCTGTCTTAGCTGCCTATCACACCACAGAATGATGGTCACGTGAGCACTCTGCAGTCTCTAATGCTTTTTATGATGACAGGTATCCATGTGGCTAAAGAGGTGTTACTCTGCATTTCACAAGCTACAGAGAGACCAAGTGACTGGTCCCAGGAAAACTCTGGCAGAACTGGAATTAGAACTGCATTCTCCAAAATCATAGGAAAATTTCTTACTCCTGGAACATCCCCTTCTACAAGCTGATATCAAATCAAGCCTGGAATCACACATTTGACAGAGTATCTTGAACTATGAGTTGAAAGCCCCCAAATGTGCAACTGTCTCTCTAGTCTTCTCTTAATAAAAAAAATTAGTTAGTAAATGGAGAAACCTTTGTGTCCAGGGCTATCTGTCATCTTTCATAAGTATTAAGGCCATTTAGGACACTACAATACATTCTAGTACTAAAGTAACTCATGATACCACAACATTTTAAAAATGCTTGATCTAAAATAGATTGGTAAGTAAATCTGAAATAGCTGCTGAAAGAATGCCAAAAGAAAAAAAAAATTACAAATGCAATAACAAAAACACATGTAAGAGATATAGTTTCATTTTGGAAAGGATACACATAGTATATTGTGTAATATTTGAACAAATTAGTTTCTACCAAAGCTAATCTTGGTAGGTAAAATTGCCAGATTTTCAGTGCAAAGTACAGAGAAGGGCATGCTTTGTTAATGCTGTAATGGGAACTTAGTTACTTTACTCATATCTCACGTTTCCCTCTGACCAAGCAGAGAAGCCTTATTTGAAATTGATAACGAATACAGTCTGACTAGAACCAAACACAACACCACTGAAGCCAATGGCAATGGATTTCTCAATGCAAGTGTGGTAAAGACAAGACAGACCTCAGCCTTTCCTCCAGTTTTTATGAATGTATCAGTATTTGGGGGAGGGGGGGGGAGACTTTTTAATAGTTAAATATTTCTAGCCTGGATATTGGGGAAATACTCCTTTTTCTCCTAGGAAAAAAATTCATCATCAGAATAATTACAATTAAAATTCAATTCTGTGCATGGTTTACACCATGAAATTGAAAAAAAAAAAAAAAAAAAAGCATGCTGTCCAAGTGAAAACTACAGTGTGTTGCCACATGCTTAAAATATTGCAATTACCTCCCAAGTGAGCGCCAATTAAATTTCTTGAACAGCTGAATTTTAATTTTCAAAATCACTGCAATGGGAAACAGCACATAAACAGTGGAAAATCACATTTTTAACGGGACTTCTTAAAAGCAGAACACAGGTTAGTGGATGAGGAACCAAGAGACCTGTGAAAACCTGATCCACAACAAGGACTGTGGATTACTGCTTGATCTGGAGTGAGCAACAGAAACAAAGATGTTTTTTGGAAGAACAGCAATACAAGACCCCCAGAAAAACTCTCAGCACCCTGAGCCCATCAAAAGGACCCCATGTCACCCACACAGTGAGAGCCATATCTGAAACACGTGTTCTGGGAGACTGAGCATTACCTTGGATATGATAAAAATCCCCAGCCACCAAAGTACAGATGAGCTGCACAGCACATACACAGGCACAGATAGAGTTGAGAACTTTGCTCTCATGATTTTATGTGTGATGAAGCTTTCCTTAAATATGTCTGTCTTTCAATCTCACAAGTCTTTTTAGGTATGCCAGAAAGTTATATTAATTACCTTGCATGTCAGAGAAGTGAACAATAACCTCTATTTTTTCATTTTGTCTGTTTCAGTGCTTAGAAAAAATCTGAAGTGCTAATAATCAGGACTGCTCATTAATCCATCTCCATTAACATCCAAAATTGCAGTAATCCTTTTCAAAGAAGATGCAATCATTCCAGTGGTGGATTTACTTTCTTATCTCCATATATGGCTTGTACAGTGCTCTTAATTTTATGCAGAAACACAGTGACTCCATTAGATGGGAATTTTGTTAATAAAAAGGTAATGTATAACATTATTATTTAATTTCTTTTTAACTTTCATGTTCCATTGCCAGGGGTGGAATTTCATATCTTTCAGTGATTCACTGAATAAAACAAACTTCTACGTCAAGGTCTCATGTCCAAGTTATTTTAAGTGACTTACCCCCAGGAATGAATCCACTACAAACACTGCCAAGGGGTCTAGCACTGTCCAGAGTCCCATAGCTATGATAAACTTTGACAAGAAGGAAGGGAATGAGTCAAACAGCTGTTGACAGCCCCATCTGATCAGGACCATAAGAAGCAGTCCTGCATTCAAGGTTAGGGGTCCCACCACAACCATGACCAACTCTTCACTAGTCTGTAGCAAGGAGTTCTGGTAGCACAGTTCAACAGTGTGAGGGAAAAGTTGGAATCTGTAAATAAGCAAAAAGAGAGAGTTCATCTGTGCTTCTAGGCAAACCATTAAAAAAAAGAGAGTCGTGCATACAGCATGTTGCATTGTAAAGTTGTATCCCTATCTTGGTCACAACCCTCTGACCAAAAACTGTATGAAGATACTCAAAAACATAAAATTTTTCTCCCCCTCCTGCCTCCATGTCATTTGAGCCCCTCTGACTCTCAGTTCAGTGTATGTACATCCAGGCCCTTAGGACTGTGCAGGCAGGGCTATAGGAAGACGTTCGCTCCCAGAAGCACCAATGTAAGCACAGGTCCCAGGTGCTCACCCCTCTCTGCATACTGCAGTGCCTTTGGACACTGCACAAGTCAGAAAATGTGATATGGAAGACATAGTTCTTAGCATCCCTAAAGTGACTGGAAACATCCCTCTTACCACCATAGGATGATGAGATTTGTAAAGCTCACACAATGGGCAAATTTGCTGGCACTGTAGGAGACAGGAACTGCATGGCACTGTGAGCTGCATACAGATGCTGAAATTTAGGGCAAAAATTTCAAGCCAATTGAAGTGGCTTAAATTCTGCTCAAAATTAAGTTGAAGCGGTTTGATTCTCAAGTTCCTACTCAAGAGTGCTACCACTGTATTTGGTGGCACTATAGAGTGCTCAACTCAGTGTCATGTTCTGCAGGCACACAGCTACAGATTGGGATGCTGATCCGGGGCATCTTGGCTTGAGAACGTTATCCTTTACCTAGCTGACTGCCTGGGACAGCTGTGATTAGTGGCATCAAACATGACCACCTCTCTCTCACACATTGCCTCCTTCTGTTGCATTTCTGTTGCTTTCACAGACTCTTGATGCTTGGCCTCCCAGAAGTTTTAATGCCAGCTGGCTGAGCCCACCTGGGCTGTTCAAGGCCAGAAGCGAGAGATGGCTGGTTTTGCATTAAGGTCTAGAAGACCACTTTAACAATACCCAGCACTGTCCAGAGTCTGCTCAGACGTGCATATTACCGGCTCCTGCTGACTAAGTCAGGTTTGCATGATGCTTTAAAGTGAAGAGAAGAAAGAAAATGTTTCTATTGGAGAAATCTTCCCTTCCCTGAGCATGACTGATCTTTTTTACTCTGTAAACCCATTCTCTACCCCACAGCAACATATGGAGAACCAGGTATATATCACCTTGTGGACCTGTTCTCCCTCTTTTTTTTTTTTTTTTCATGTCAAGTAATGACAAGTAATGATTTTCCTGGAACTCTCTAGAAAGCTCTGACTCCCAAGCTAAGGTCAATGTATCATATAGTTAAAATACATCAACCTGTTTAAGTCCTCACAATAAAATTGATATATCAATGTTAAATACTTCAAAGTATTTTACTCATAGATCACTTTGGTAACATCAAATATGATTTAAATGCTTCTTCAGTTTTGTGCACTTAAGCATTTTGAAATACTTGATCCAAAATGATAAATGATTCCTTTGGAAGATGCATAACCTGCTGGGTATCTCAGAGGAGAGAGAGGGAGACATGACACAAGAGGTACAAATGGACACATCTTGGTCTGGGTTAAGAATTTACATTATTAACATCTTCACCTTTCTGTTAGGGACACATTTACATATCAGATCATCTGGAGTCTGGATGTGGTCCTTGTTCTCCTAGTCTCTACAGAGGCTCCTATCAGGGCTTACATGCAGAGCCCTTAGCATGAGTCTTAGTCATCAATTCTCTTCATAGTGCAAAGGAACTGCTTTGAATCAAGCTATTTGTAGAAATATTCCAACAGAGAAAGAAGGCAGCAGAACTTACTTGGTAACAGGAACTGAGATGGTCTGAAGGAAGATCCATTGGCTCAGATAATGCAGGTAAAGTCTCACAAACCAAAGCAAAACTACCAGCAGCACAAGCAGCCAGAAGTCCCCAGAGCGCCAGTCCATAGGTCCCAGCTCTGAGAAGGCTGTGTATACCAAGAAATGAAAATGCTCAACAACCCGCTGGGACAGTTTCACTTCAGTAGCAGAACGGCAGCTGAAAATATGTGGAAATACAACAAAGAGTAATTTGTAAAAACATATAAGAAATAGCAGTTGCTAAAACACTGTACACTCCTGTTATACAGGATGGGTGGCACAGGTTCTGATCATAACTTTTGACTGACCAACACATCTGACAGTAAAAAATAGAATATTTTTTTCTATTGCAGTCTAGGTGATAGGTGGCTTCCTCCCAGAAATCATGTTGCTACTTTTATAAAGAAAACAACAAATCATATTTAAAAACAAGTTTTTAAGAGTCTTTTACTTTCATTTTGATTGTAATTTTCTCACGAATTGCTCTCTGAGGAACACTTTATCACTTGTTTTCCTTCTGAGAAAATGGTAAAAGAACTTGTCATATTTGTATTGAAAAGTATTCATTTTATTGAAAAATGTGAAAGGCTTTTTGGTGTTTGGATAAGAGAACTTCAGTCAAATATTTCAGTACACAATGTGGGCTAAAACCCCTCTTTAAACTAGTTTCAAGCGAAAGAGAAAATAGAAAGGAACTTGCACTGTACAGTATTCTGCTACTGAGTGTGGTGTGATTTGCCCTTTAAGCTAATTAGTGCTTCAAAGAGAAGAAAAAAAAAAAAAAAAAAAAAAAAAAGAAATGAGATGCAGAGATGCAGCCTTGGCATTATGTTTCCAAGAAACTAGAGTCTCTCAGCTGATTCAAAGCTGAAAAGACAGTAGCTTCTTTGACCTTTTGAAACTTCTAACTGCTATGCTTATTTCCACTGATTCAAATGACTAAGCAGCTGAGATGCACAACTCTAGGACTAAATATGATGTCATCATGCTCAAACTGTTATTTATATTGATTAAGACTTCAGAAAGTTCAGAAATATAAAGATCTTTTTGTGGAAGAAAGCATGCTGGCTTTTTAAAGTGTAGCATATGACTGGAGAAGAAGCAACAGCAATACTTGCACTGTATTTTATACTCTTTTAAAGCATTTTCCTGCCTACACATATGAATTTCTTAAATAGCTGTGTACATTTCTTTCTCCATCAGCCACAAAGAGAACTGTGAATAGCAATGGAGAAAGTTAAAAGGATTCTGCATTTAGTGTAGGTTCCAATGATCAGGAGAAATAAAAAACCCTAAGCTTGCCAGCCATAGGTCTGTATTTTGGGACCAGCCTTGGCATTACATTACTCCTGATACTACTCAGTGTTGAGCAAGATGCATGTGTAGGAGAAGACATGCTGTCAGTCAGTCCCTTTTTCTCATGAGAAGGCTGAAGCTTTTGTTACCTGGTTGGTTGAAGAAAAGGAGGAGATGTTATCAGGGACACACCACAAAAAAATAAGTTTTGGGTCACTAAGAAAGCCTTAAGTACAGATCACCAAAACTTTTCACAGACGTATCTGTTGGGCTGAGACAGATGATACTTGCAGTGGCTATAGGTTGATCTGTCAGGGGTTTTGAAGGGGTTTTTGGGACACTGCAGTCCACTTTGCTTATATCCTAATCAGTCAGAAAGTCCTACTTTACAAACTTAGGGCCACATCATTAATCACCTTCCTCATATTGTAATTATTTACCCACAGCAGCCTACAGGAATATAACAACACATTTCATTAACATTATGAAATCATAGTCTAGGCTTGTGTGAGAAAGAGACAAAGAAAAATATAAAATAAGTAATATAATTGACTGTGGTATTATACTACAATAACCATGGCATTCTGGATATTCTGAACTCTGAAGTTAGATTGTGGTACATTTCCTTTTATATAAAGAAATTTTTGTCATCTTGAATAACTTCCATCAAAATCTACTCTTAAGGTATTCACTCCTTGAGGAGAGTTAATAGGGCACGATTAGCCCCACTGTTATTTTAATTAAACCAAATAATTTCTTGTTTGTGCTAAAAAAAGAAAAAAGAAAAAGAAAAAAAAGAGAAGAGAACACTATCTTAGCTCATAATACTCTTCTCATCCTTCATCAAACAAGCAGAATTACATAGAAGTCCCACCCAGCCTCACCCATGTCAGAAATCCACATCCTACAGGGATCACTGCCAATCTTCATCTCTGTGCCGAGAGCATGAGTAACCATGTATTTTCCACAAAAGTCTGTATTTAGATCACCACCTCATTTTATGTAAGAGCCATTTGGTACTAGATTATTTAGGCTTAATTTACTAAATGAAGCTACCTCTGAACAAACAACACCAGAGTGAAATGTTTAATATACCACCTGTAAAACGTTTCAAGACATAAATCCTTCCTCCAACCCGACACACAGATTGAGAAGGAGAGCAAGAAGCTCAGAGTGCTGAAAATACCAACTCCTCTTTCATTCACAGCAGTCCTGGAGCACCAGAAACACTCAGAAATGTTAGTGACCAAAACTCTGGGTTGGGAAGGTGGGTTAACTTCCTCATGGAGGCAGGATCTAGCAATGCAATCAGTACTTTCATAGAAGTTTCATGAAACACTTACTCCAGCTGTGTAACTCATTGTGTGGAAGCTGCTTGTGTAAGCACTGTGAGCACACCATACAAAGTGTGCCTATCGAACTTCCCTAAGATTTAGGCAGCAATGAAAATACTCAACCTGTGCCTTCATCGTTCCATTGCTCCCCAGTTTACTTCCACTTTCAAGAGGTCAAGAGAGAGCTAATGTCTCCAACTGTGAGCTGTCATCCTGCTGAGATAATGGCGCTCTCAGCCACAGGAATCCACCTACTCAATAAAATTCCAAAGGAAAGTAGAGAAATTCAGAGCACATTAATTGTTACCAAACCCTAGAAGCCTTCCACTAGCGATGACCCTAGCAGGGTAACATCTATATCTTTACTTTGGTACATCTTTCCTCTGAAAAAAGCAATAGCAGCCCAGAAACTCCACAGAAAGCCAAGCTTACTGGAAGCCAAAGAAATCAAGAAAAATATATCCATTAGGTAGAATCAAACAACATTAATTTTTACTTTTGGAACAGCAATTATTTTTCTAAAGACTTTGTGGTTTTCAACACACACCTTGACCATCACTTCCACCTTTTAAATGGAAACTAAAGTTCTCCTTATTAACTTGTCAGAAGTCCAGTTCTGTCACCTCTGTGCTAGCTTGCACTTCCCTGTGACTGTGTAACACTTTGACATGAACACCACCAGCTAGTGATAGAAATTGTTGGGAAACATAACATATTCAGTGACTCAGTGAAGGTCCCAACCCATACCTAGAGTCTCTTCATTTTCTTTAAAATAAATTCAGTGGGCCCCAACTTACTTGTAAGTTACAGTAAACTATTCCTGAGTATTTGTTAATCATGCTGTAAGGATGTTTACTGTTGTCACTTCAAAACACTGGGCTTAAATGATATCTCTTACTGACTTTTTTGAAGAATGGAGAAAGGAAGAGGCAGAAACACGAAATGAAATGCACCAAACAAGTGGAAACAGCCCCTTTAAATATTTTTAGCTGGTGCTACTAGTGAAAGCCCGTGGGTGGAGTGACAGTGCTGGCAGATACAGTTTTCAGAAGAGATTTATATAAAGTCGCTCTAGGGCAGAAAGCATGAGTATTACCTTTCAAAAACAAAACAACCCCTCCACCCACAAAAAACCCAAATCTCAACCCTTGGGTGAAAACTATATAAAGCTCAAAATGAGAAGCCACTTGAGCAATGGATTTATCCATGATTCCTTGGATTACTGGTAAGTAATTTGGCTGAATGTTTCTGTTCTAGGGCATTAGTTTTGCATTTTTCTTTGCAAAATGCTGCAGTAACAAATAGCAGAGACCAAATTACCATAAAAGCAGGTCAATTATTTCAATGGAAATTGTTCAGAAGGAAAGAAACGATGCACAGATTCTCTTAAGCTACACTTGATGATGATGACAGAAAAGTAATGGCTGATAGAAGGCAGTGTGTACTGTTGGGTGACAGTTTTGCTACTGACAAACTACGGTGAACAGTTGTATAATGCACTGCAAGACTGGCACTTACAACCGACAGTGGAGGTAGATTCTCAGCTGATGTAACGCTGCTTGCTCCAGAGCTACTCTGGTGTATACCAGCTGAGGTATTCAGGATCTAGTCCCGAACATATCTATTATTTACATTGCATAAAATAAGGCAAAATAAATGTTTTATGTTACTCATACAGCAGGAGAAGATTTAAAGAGCAAATGCAGACACAAATGACTTTATGCAAATTATTTTCAAGGAATCACAGTCCTCAAAGTCTAAGAATCTGTGCAACATTTTTATTCAGTTCACAAATAAAAAAGACCCCTTCCCATCAACACCATAAATGGTAGGTATTTAAACATAGCCGTAAAGTGCTTTATGGCTTATCAACAGTAATGAAGATGTAGGAAATGTTGCCCAGTGTTACTACAATGAAATGTTATCACAGTGGAAAAGCACACCTGTATCTGAAGGCACTTCTCAAATAATACACTAATACATGTAACCCTTAAAATGGAAACCAGTTAAAAGCACCACTGATGAAACACGAGGCAGAATAGAATCTAGTTCATTCGACTGTGCACAACATAAAAATATATATTTTATTATTTATTTTTTATTATTATTTTATTTTTATATATATTTTATTATCATTAGAAGGATTTTATTATTATTATTCTGCACAATATTTTTTCTTTATAGATCTCATATCGCATTACAAAGAAATTGTCTTTATCCCAGGCTGTATGGTGATGATACAAATGACTTTGCCTGATAAGCCAACAGCAGAGCTGTGAACTAAGTTCCGCTGAGTTACAGTCCATTATTCTATCCACTGGATTCCTAATAAAATATTACTTTTTTGTTTATTTGTATGCAAAATGAATATAACCAGGGAGAACATTTGCCAAGGATGAAGACGCTGTTTTTTCTTATCTCTTTCCGGTACACACCTATGCTTGGTATTCTTCAGTTTGCAAGCACCAAGAAAATGGGTACTACAAACAGTTACAGGGGCTATCTAGGGGCTATCTGCTGTAAGAGAGGTGGTAAAAGACCTGAGGGGACATTAGGAAATTCCTTAACATATAAATGTTCATAGGAGAATTTATTCTACAGCCTGCTGAAAAACCCAAAATCATGCTACAGAAGAAATGCTGGAAATCCTGACAGGTTTATTTTTCAGGTGCACCTGTGGTGGAAAAAAGAAACTGCCAGAAGCATACAAAATCCAAAAACACTGAAGGAAGGCTTTAGGAATTAAATGTTCTTGCAAAGCAGGAAATATAGTCAGCCAATAACTGCAATAATTGTTCTGGGTTGCTGCAAAGAACATGACACAGGTATGTGAGTGCACCTGGCAGCACCCGTGCTGCCCCACCAACCTGGGGAGGAGGAGGGCAATGGCAGCCGAGTTCCTTCAAGGTCCAGGCTGTGCCAGCTCATGAGGAGATGGCCAGCAGGCAGCAAGCTCTGGATCAGCAACAGCCCAGGTGTGTTTGCATCATGTGCATAGCCAGGAGCCAGAACAAACACATCAGCTGAACTTCTCCCACAGCCCACTCATGCCAAGAAGCTCACGGGTATATATGTTGGCACAGCTCTTGCCTTAGAGGGACCACTATATTCCTCCATAGTTGGGTATAGACACTGTAGGTCAGTGGGCCAAGATGTGTTCATTAAAGACGAAGGGAAGAAAGTGCTGACAGCTTCATATTCTTCTGGATACATCTGTGCTAGCCTCAAAATGGTGGACCATCAGCTTTCACTATAAAAGAGTTTATGACAACAGAAAATTGGCAAACAACAGCAGATTCCTGTCCTCATCAGTCGTTTTACCCAAGGTGTAAGGCTGACAGAAGAGTCCATCTCCTGCCTTTAGCTAACTAAGAATTTCCTGAGGGAATTAACTGAGACATTCTCAAGAAGAGATTTCCTACCAAGCTGGGGAAGGAAGCATAGGAGGAAGGAAGAATCACAAAACTTAAGCAGAGTGGCAATAATGCTGGAGGACAGTGTGGTTCCTTGTAGAGAGCTGGCAGAACTTTGCACATTTCAGCTTTGAGCAGCATCTGACAATGACAAAGCAAAAATGACAAAAACCAAATTATTATCGTCACGCCTGCAGTTTAGGTAGGCAACTAAAACTTTGCCTATTTCATGCTTAACTGCATTTTCATGAGCCTATTGGCTTGGCAAAACAGTCTGGAAATCTTACAAGAACAGACTTTGTTAAAATATTCCAGTCTGTCCGGTTCCAGCTCTGGATGGGAACAAACATGAAACAAGGAAACTTGAGTGCAGCTTTCAGAACTTTTAAGAAGCTCTGTTTTATATTTCATTCTAGAAAGGAACAAAAGGCAGTGGACAGTCTCTGTTATTCATCGTCATGACATGACTAGGCCAGTCAAGAAGCGAAGGAAAGCATGTAACTCTCCCCTACTTCTTGCCCTCTGACTGCTTTAAGTAAATAAGAAGACAATGAATGAATAAGAAGACGACACAACTCATAAAGGAGGATGCAAGATGTCAGCGGAAGTATAGATCTCACAAACACAGCACTATCTGTAAAGCTGCTCTACCAGTAAGTACACACAAATGCTCAACCTTGTGCATGAGCAATAAAACAAAGATTTTAGGACCTGGAGAAGAACCTTACAGGGCACCCAGAGTAATAAATATACTTAGTTCATCTCAGTTAAAAATAAAATAAAAACTAAAGGAGGAGAGATGCTAGGCCTAAAACATCTATAGAAGTTTAGGAGAATCAAGGTAAAAATATTTTTTTTGTGTTAATAGTAGCAGCGTACCCTACCCAGGAGAAAAAGAAATATATATATATATATATATGTAGGTAGTACTCCTGTTTAAGCTAAGAGAGTCCCCTGTACCTGATGTGTGGAATGGTTTCTACCTTGACACAGAAAACATCCCCAAGGACATTTGCTCTGTCTGGAGGAAAAATGTAATCTTCCTCCTGACCAAATACATATCTACTTCTGAGAGCCACTAAACACTCAAACACCATCTGTGAGCTGTGCATTCATCTGTAACACACCAATTTAGCTGGCAGGCCATTGGGAAACAAGACTCTGAAGTTGCCAAGTTAAAATGGCAATCCAGTACCCAGCCGAAACTCCACCAAGCAGACAGGTGAGGTTTCCAGTGAACATTACAGCAGAGAGCAATGAAGTTTCAAAATAAGAAACAGCCTTGTGGTGTGGAAAAAAAAAAAAAAAAAAAAGGCATAGCTTTGATCTTTTCCATTCTGGACTTAATTAGCAGCAGCATCACACTAGGAGTGTGGAACTGGAGTCAAAGAGCCACCTTCCTTCGGTGAGAACCGACAGACTCGCAGATGCTGTGGATAGAGTGGGCAGGAGACACATTGCACAGGATGGTACTACGTTTCAGAAAGACCTTTTGCTGGCTGGCTGCACAGTGATGAAACTTCATCTTATACAAACACAGACAAGACACAAGTCAAAGACCCTTTGCTTCTTTAGTTGTATCTGTTTTTTCACAGCAACAGGCTGAAACAGAAATTGAATTCCCACATGCTTGCATTGTTTCCCTTGCCAGAGTTAAATTGTACGTGTGTGAAGATGCTGGAGTTGGGATGTCAATTGTTAAACTGAATGTGTTGTTCGCTTCATGTGCAGATTTATAATTCTCATGCACCATAGTAATAGGTGGGTATAAAGATGAAAGAAAAAAAGTGAATCTATGGCTGTAGCTTGTACATAAAAATACTTCTAATAGACCATTAGTGTTATTCCTGTCAGACCTCTAGAAGCTTCTCTATGACCTGACAAAAATGACCTTTCCTTTTTCATAGCAAATTTTGTAAGGAAGAACTAAGCAGGCAAAAGAGATGGAGTCTGAGGGAATAATGAGACATGTATTTAGAGCAGTTTTGACATTGGGAATTAATTTTTTACTTGATATCAATTACCTTTTTTTAGTTAATATTATTTTGTGCACCAATATGTCCATGCACAGAAGAGTGTGACACAGGAACAGCAATCCGTGAAGAGAGTGAAGTCTGATGTGACCCAGGTAATGCCAATTAGAATGCAGTTAAAAATAAATCCTTGCAGATTTAAACATGGCCGGATAAGGCAATGAAACTACAAAGAAAATGTAATATATTGAAAAAGAAATCTCACAAATAAAAAATTACCTGAAATATTTAGAGCATTTACAAGCTATATTTTATTCAAACGTAGTTAAAATGAACCACTTTGGAAGAACTCTTCCTCAAGGTTTTGATGAAAGAGAACAATCTCAGGTTTGAGCAGATGACAGATGTTATAACACTGCTTTTAAAAAAATGTTTTTGTTTTAATAAAACCTGTTTTCTGAAAGAAAAAAGTATGTATGTTAGGCCAGCTTAATTAAATATTTAAGAGCCTTAAAAAAAAAAGGAAGGGAAGAAAGTTATGTGTATATGCAGAATACTTTAGGGTACTATATTTAAAATATCATTAAGCAGTTATCAAGATGACAAAACTTAGATACTGTACAGATATCTTAAATTCAATTACATTATGAAAAAACACTATAGGAAATGTTAAACTGAAATATTTTTAAAAGATCTTTATAAACACCACTGAAATTATGGTGGAAATTATCCATACAATTTAGTCAAACAAAATGCATCACATAATAACAGTATTAACTTTTTCTTTTCGGTTTAATGCTGTGTTATTATATTTAGCTGCCTATTTTAGAAAGTAATTTGTGTTGATGGCTCTGGAGAAAAACCAAGCATTAAAGAACTAATTTAATTCCTTCTGAGCTACATTCAATTCAAAAATTCAGAATGTCCCAGTACTGCAGAATCTGACTAGAAATCCACCTTGAACTATGTGCACTTTGACTAACTCTCTCCCCAAGGCAAAATGATCCTGCATTCAGCAGGGTTTTATCCCAGTCTTCTAAAGGACTTACACAGAATGTACCTGATATAACTGGACCAGAATGTCAACCATGATAGAAATTATGATCAAGACATGGAGGATACATAATGAGAACCTTATTTACTTTACAGTGGTCTGCTATTGGTAGGGGAGTACCTTTAGGGGGTTGTTTATAGAAATCAGGTCTCTCGCCTTTAAAAAAATAAAGAGAGAAAGAGAGAAAGAAAAAGAGAAAGAAAGAACGAGAGAAAGCTGTACTTTCTTGTGCGGTGCTCTCTTTCCTGCTTGTTATACTGTATGACATAATGGATACTAGCTGTGTTTAATGTGTTCAAGTAGTGTTGTAATAGGCTCCTGGCTGCCTTTGTAAAAAAATTTCACAAATTTTCTTTCCACGTGAAGACACATCTTTATTCCTCTGGTTCCACAGTATAAAACAGAAATTAAAAAATTGCCACAGCTTGTTTCTTGAAAATCAATGTGTGATTGCTAACTGCACTGGGAGTTTGAGGGTTATCCCCTTATTGGAGACAATCTCTAGATAATATACTTTCCTCTATTGCCCATAGCTGCATGTAAGACATGGAAAAACAAATGCAGGCTTTCTCTTCTGTTGGTGTCATCTATTGATCCAGTGAAGTGCTCTTCATCTGAAATTTCCTTCCCAAAGGGGACATTTGCTATGAGAAGCAAACCTTTCTGCCTTATGCTAAGAAATCCTGAAACTTCCTGCTAATTTCTGCACAGCATCATGGTAATACATAGCTCTAACAGTGTAAAAAAAATAAGCTCGAATGAGACAGGGGCTACCCTTTTCCTGGTATAAATGTTGCTTTGTGATACTAAAAGTATATAATAAAAAAGTGTAATATAATAAACTCATTATGTGTTTTCTGTATGTTCTAGATAAAAATGTGCTCTTGGGTCTGTGTTTTTCTTTGAGGGCATTTCCTCTCAGACACATTCAAAACTGCTATCCCAGGTGTGACTAAATAACATCCAGTATGAGCCAGAACACAAAACAGTGTCACCGTGAGAAACATCAGTATCAGAGAATAATGTGAAGCAGAGGGGTAGGTAAAGGATGCTGGGGTACAGAAAGGAGACTATGGCTACAAACAAGTCCCTGCAAAAAACACATTAGTTTGTCCATCCACACAGCTTATGTTGTCTATCCTACCTATGCAGTGTGTTGGCCTAAGACATCATCACCCTCACAGAAAGCTTTATCTACTGAGAGAGCAGAAAGTGAGGATGCAGAAAAGACACGTTCCTTTAAAAATAAAAATTGACTTGTAAAATACATAGTTAATCAACATCCATATGAATCTTTGCAGTTTCAAAGAGCTTTTAGTATGGCTTCTAGGTAATTGCAATTTCATCAGACTGAAAGAAGAACAACAAAGAGAAGCATTTATAAAAAAAAATCAAATATTTTACTTGCAGCAGAATATTTTGGACTTGGCACCCCTAACCAAAGAAAGTTTTGCTCAAGCATAAAGAATGGGCACATACTTTTTAAGATGGCAATAAACTTGTTCATTCACTTCAAATATAAAGAAGTATTACACTACTTATCCACCACACACACAATTTCTAAAAAGTGACTGTCTAAAAGAGACTCGGTTGTGAGACTTCACCCATACAATAAAGATTTCCAGGAACAGGGGAACTGACTTCTTAGTAGGTCGCACCTCAGCATTTCTCTCTGCAGGGGCAATAACTGAGGTTCTACCCATCTTGCTAAAACTGACCAGCAGGTTCAGAATTTCTAGAGGTAGAGTGACAGACAGCCTTACTGCATATACCTTGCCTTCCTAAAAAAAATGGCTAAGAAATAAACCCCAGTGTTCAGGAGTCATTAGACCAAAGCTTCCAAAGCTGAAGAATAATGCATTTGGGCAGAACAAAAGCCTTGTTATTTTGCTGTCTCTGGTAAACGATAGTTGGCAGGTATTGAACTTACCATGTGAATAACTTCTCTGTTTGTTTGGGGTTTTTTTCCTGTGTATATTTGTCTGCAACTGTATTTGTAAATAACAGCTTGTCAAAATTTTTTTAAAAAAAACTCACAGTAAATATTTTAACTGTCTTTTTATAAAGATATGATTCTGCTTTTTCTCAGAAGCTTTAGATTTTTCATCAAATAACTCCAAATACCTGAAAGTCACAACCGCAGTTTTTCAGAGAGCCAGATTCACCCAGACAATAAAGGTAAGAAACACTTAAATAACCTTCAAGAGGCACCACAGAGGTGATTCTGAATTTAAGCTTTAGGGTTCCCTTATTCTGCTGAAAGGCTGGATTACTGGGAGGAAGGAGGGCAGTCAGTTTGCCAGTCAGCCTTAACACTTATTAATTTTCTACCTTTCTATCTACAATAAAGACATCCACACAATCCTAGAGGACAAAATCACATTATTTTAGACCCATAAGGTTTTCCACTACTGGTCTGAATTCAGAAAAGATTTTGCTGGCTTGCAGTAGATTGTGCTCCTTTGACCCAATGCGATTGATAACTCATTCAAACAGAAGCACCTATAAAATAGTCATATCTTACCCACCTGGACAAACCAGTCCTTGTCAAAACTCAGTGTGATATACTAACAGCACTACTGGGTCTGATGCTCCTTCCCTC
The DNA here is from genome assembly GCF_031877795.1 of Strix aluco. Lineage (NCBI taxonomy): Eukaryota > Metazoa > Chordata > Aves > Strigiformes > Strigidae > Strix > Strix aluco. The sequence goes on from NC_133931.1 coordinate 96,498,290, forward strand.
TCCAATAGCTCCTAGTATAGCAGGATCTTAATCGGTCCTTCCTTCCTATCTAGAGCTTTTTGTTTAATTGCAAAGCCTAATAATCGGATACATTTACACAGCATTAATTTTGTTTAACTAAGTACACTGTTCACCTTCCCATGAGTTCCCATAACTTTGGTAGCAGCGTATGGATGCAAAAGCCTCAAAAAGACATGCAGGGCAGTCAGGGTGAGGTTTCCAAAGATACCAAAAGAAATCAGCTACTGAAAGGCAACTAGAAAGAGCTCTGTGGTTACAGATACAGGCTGCTTTGAAAACCTCTGCTTCGGTTCAGACAATAATGCTCTTTCAGGCTCTCAGTATTCTATAGCCTTTTTCTTGCTTAATATGTAGATTTAATATTTATTTCCTTAAGGATCAACATAAAACTTACTTGATCCACAATGCATCTGAACTTACACTTATGTTAAAACTTTAATTTTCACATCTAGTTTCTTGTTGGTGATATTTTAGTTGTATAACCTTAAAATTGTGTTAACACACTGTTATTTTTTATTTTGTTTCTGTTTTAACCTGAAGGCAAATTGGTTCACAGGTCGTATTTGATGTTATTCTTTCAGCTTAAAGACTTCAAATCATTACAGAGAAAAAAAGAGAAGGTTTTGGTGGTTTAGTTGTTGGGGTTTTTTTGTCTGCTTATTAAATAGGTTTTGCTTGCTGGACTCAAGGCTTGAAGGTAAAATTTACAAAGACAATGCCTTTTGTCAGTGAACCTTCTGCTACATTTTTAGAGGCACTCAGCAAATTCCAGCAGCGGGTTTCTAGACACAAGAGACAAATACAACCACTCCATGATTTAGATTGTCTTTCTGTTTGTGGGTCATGAGACTCACTGCTGAGCATGTCAGAAGTTGGCTGTGGCATTTAATGAAGGTCGTCAGCAACTTCATCATTCCCATAGCAAAAGAAAGAGTGTGCTCTGGCTTTGGTTTTGGGGTGTGGGTTGTTTTTTTTTCCTTTCCTTCTTCTGGGGTTTTGATTGGAATCTGGAACTGGAGTTAGTGGATAAACTCAGTTACTGCAAGACAATCAAATTAAAAGTATGGAACAAGCTGGTGCTTTGAAAAATGTTGAATTGCATAGGTTTCTTTTTTTAGAGAAATCATTTAACATTCAAAATAAGTATTAAATTTCCTTCAGTTTGAAAGTTAAGAGTCATTCATGAAATTAGGAACAGTAATCATATTATATTATACAGTCTCATGTATGTCTCGGGAGGGCTGTGACTTGTCGTAGCATGAAGGAACCTGGAAAAATGATTGCTTACTGCTTCAAACAGAAGATGCATAGCTAAGATGCTCATTAATGAGGCAAAGGAAAATTAATTGACATGTCTAATAGTTCTTTTAATAGAGCCTCTAAGCCTTGATGTGTCAATTGTCAAATTACCCCTGACGTTCTTTCTTTCTCTCAGTGATCTTGTGTCACATTGCTAGGAGAGAGAAATAACATTACTTTCCTTGGCCTCTCTCAGCATATTGTCTGGGCAAGGGTGTTAGACCTCCAGAAAAATGAGATGCATTAGCCCAGATGCCTTAGCCTCTCTCCAGATTAGGTCTAACCTCTTGGACTACGATACTCCAGCTTCATGACTGCTCTGTGTTAATGATGCATCTTTCCTGGGGCATGTGGTAGTGAAAAACAAGCTTAAAAAAGCCTAAATGTATCAACCTTCCTGCTTGTCCTACCATTCTTGAGCACTCCTTTGATTGAGGTCAGAGTTTCTTTCAGCAAGTCAGGATCTCCTCTACCTCTGCTTTCTCAGCAATAGTCTCTCCTCTGAAAGAGAATGATTTTTCCACCCTGCGATGGTCTTCCATGCTTTCTCCAACATAGCCAGTGAAAGAGCATTCTTCTTAGAGCTTCCATTCTTTCACATTATTATCACCCAATCCAGGCTGGAAAAAAAGCTGTTTCCAATCATTTGTCTGTTAGTCAACTCCTTGCCTGACAGCAGATCCTTTGATCAAGATGGTTATACTGTATATAGGCTCATCTAAGTTTATTTAATGGATCTGTATAATTGGCCCTGCTATTTCATCAGTTGTTATTTCTGCCCCATATGAAGCTAGGAAGAAAAGGAAACACAGAAAAGGCATATGGGTCATATATTGAATCTTTGCAGTTTGTAGTCTGGCACAAAAGTCCATGGGATTCCCAATATTAAACAGCATTCGAGAACTTTACATTGGCAATTTCTTTAAGCCATAATTCAGAAGTTGAAGAAATCCTCCTTACAATGTGATTTGTTTGGGGCTGTTTTTTCATACCTAGATTAAGCGGTGTGATTTGGAAATCAACCCCCTAACAGATCATAGTGATAAAATTCCTAATACAGAGCCATACTGGAAAATACAGCTTTTTGTGCAGAATGAAAATCACTGCTTAACAGTATGTCAGATCTGTATGATTTTGTTAAAAACAAAAATAAAATCATTAAGATATTTTTCATTTTATATTTAATAATCTCAGCCATTATGCTTAATGTATTCATATCTATGGGCTTTCTCACAAGAAACAGATTTGTGCGTGCTGCAGAGCATAAACACACTGAATCCAATAGTCAAGAAAGCACTACAGAAGTACTGTCCATAGAGCTGCATATGTGCAGTAAGTCCAAGGCATCTAGTGCGCACCAGATTTCTTGCACGTTGAAAGGCTATTAGTCCACACACAATAGATCTAACATGTCTCAGGCACAGAGAAGTCCATTCTTATGTGCAGTAGAGCAAGTCTGTACAGCCCAGTGGATACATCTGGAATTGCCACATGGGCTATCAAAGGTCCAGCCATCTTGAAGAAACATTGAAATTCTTCAGTTTCTACCCAGGCCCAAAAGGGATAATCTGGGAAAAGCCAGGTTCTGTGAAGTTGGGTGAGAAATGAACATAAAATCCAGTAACTTTTCTCTGAATACCTTTCTGTTATGTGATAATTTTTTAATATTACAACCAATCGGTACTAAAAATTCAGGGAATACCATAGCTATCATTGGCCTGAACTCTACTGATTTTGACAGAAACTGAAACAAGAGATCAGGGAAAATATAAGAGAATGGGCAGAAATGGCAGAGAGGGACTTTGCAAGCAAGAATGAAGGCATGCAAAAACCATTCACATGAATCAGAACTAACATGAAGGTCTGTATCTATTTTTCCATTACATGCATCATAATAGGAATAAAATAAGGATGCTGAGGCACAGACAGCAAGAATATTCTCCAAGATAAAGCAAGCCAGTCGCAGGCTGGAGAACTGTCTTTACTGTCCATTTGTTCCTCTTTCATGCTGAATCTAATTCTTTGTAATTACCAGTGCAGGAAAAGAGAACCCATGTTACTTATTTCATGCTGCATGGAGTCTCACTTTAACTAATAAGTGAAGGTCTCTTAGAAGTTTTTAATTGCAGAATAAAGATGGATGAGAAGTAACTTTCCCTCATGTGAAAATTTTTCAAAAGCTAATTCTGATCCCAAACTAGAATGAAAATGTTGAAAACAAAAATGTTCATGTACTAATATTTTGGTTAATGATAGGGCCTGTTTTAATTATTTAAAGTGCTTTGAAATTATTTTGACCATTTCCGTAGTAAATGAACCCTTCTGTATACATTAAAACATGTGAAACAAGAGTAATTTCAAAACAAATATTCTTTTCAAAGTATCAAGATGGAATATTTCAAGAGTCTCCAAACTTTGTTCCAGTTACCCTTCCCTGAACTGGAAGAAGAGTTAACACCAGCTCTTCCCAACAATTTCATTTTTTGAAAGTCTTTGTTTTCCAGTGAAAAGTTCTTTGTCAAAAACAAAAACCCCTCAAACATGGCAGTAATACCACACATCCTTGATTCTGATGGGGTCATATGCTTGCTTCATTTCAGTGGGTAGCTTGAGACAGACTGTAAAATACTAGGGTGTTACCCATTCTGGCACCTCTCTGGCAAGTGTAGTGGTAGGCCATACAGGGCAATGAGATTACACTCATAGTGAGGAGGAAGAGTGAAAATTGAAAATACATCTTTTGTTGTGTGACCCAAGAGATCTGGAGACTGTCCTTATGCTGAGAGACTGTGCTCCAACTTGGCCAGAGGGCTGTCGAAGGCTGCATGGGAGGACTGGGGAGTGCTTGGCAAGTCCCTGGGAAAGACAGAGAAGGGGAGAACTTCATGCTGAACAAATCACTACTGGGATGCCACCAAAAGACAAAACCAAATTTTCAGCACACAAATCAACCAGCTAAAAGGTGATTGTGAATGTTTAACCGGTTAATGTTAAAGTACCGGACAGTTATCCGTACTGGACTTTAAAAATGGTTTTCCCACAAATTTTCTTTTCCTCCTTAGTATCGAATAAACTGGGACTTAATTGTAGACAAGGGGTTGGTGCACAAGCTTGAACAATAAACTGGTTAGATTTATTATGAGCAGAGTTGGATGACACAATGTTGGAAACACATGCAGGCAGCCGATGAGACTAGGCCCGGTTACAAAAGCATCCACCACTAGTCTATTTAAATTCAGAATGCCAAAGACGAGGAATGTTTGCTGTGAGCTACAGTTACTTGGGCTCTCTCACTGTAAATATGAACAAATCAGCACACAATCACACATATATTGCTTTTCACACTTCCCTTCTGTAAACAGCACATACTTCCTCTTGTAAAAAGTGCAACTAAACTTCAGTTTTTCAGCCACCATAACTGCCCTGCTGGAGCCACCAGACTTGCAAGCTAATTCACACTGGTGAAGTATCTGATCTGTTTTCATTTTGTTTATTTTCTTAATATGCATTTGATGTTTTTTATTCTACAGATGTTTTTTATTCTTACAGATTCTAAGATTTTAAAATTAATGGTAAGTTATCTTTCTAGTGATGTATAAGTACTAGAGCAATACTTTGCTTTTATTTATCAGAATTATCAGAGTTCAATTTTGATAAGTTAGTAGTAGGGCAACCAACCAAAAACCATACTAACCTATTCATTTTCCACTTGTGTGCAAGCTTATCCCCAAATAAAAATCTCTTCTGGATGAAAACACACTCTCCCTAGTCTTTGGTTGGAGATTTCTAATGAACACAAGGGAGGAAGGCATGCTCTGAGTCCAAGACTCTTACACTATCCAGACGAACAGACTCAGACCCAGCAGGAAAGAAGGCAACACTCAGTAAACCTGGTTCATGTGGAGGCTGCAACTTTATTAAATGTAAACCACATTATGGGCTTATTTAAATTAATGGGCACAGTGGGTGCTCAACACCTCTGAAAGAGTCTGCACTAGGGCTAGCTATAAAATTTTCCATTGAGACTGTTGTGTGAAGGGGAACTGAAACTTCTGACTAGCAGCGTTTGCCAGAAAATTACCTCTCCATGGGAATTTTTTTCTTGATAAACTGTTCAGATTTTGATGCTGAAAAAATTGTTTTGCTTCAGCAGTTCCTCTCATCAGAATCAGTAACCAGCTCTTCATTTGCACATCCCACGTGCTGTATGAGGCACTCTTGCCCGACCACCTCACTTGGATATACCAGTCAAACACTCCAATGTGCAACACAAAGGCTGAGAGACGCAGGCACACGCAGCCTGCCTGGGGTGCCTTGGCTTTAGAGGAAAATAGAGAGACGAGACCCGAGTGCCATCCCCTTCACCCTTACCCCATGTACCCAGGTTTCCATCAAAGAAACCCATGAGAACAGGCAGGGTAGGAGACCACCCCATGACCTACCGCTGTCAAGAGAACCAGAAAACAGGGACTGCAGATGGTACCATGGGGCCTGCCTGTGCCATGGCAGACATGCAACCAAGTGAAAACCTTTCTGAACTAAGCTGCTAATTCTTCTGGACTGGATGTTTCAACTTTGTTAAAAAGCTGTTGTTTTCTGGAGGGATAAAAAAATTCTTTCCCTAAATTTCCTTAAGAAATCAGGGCTGTTAAGATAAGAAAGGCTAAGGGCAAGTAGAGGGTGGTGTTTGACAGCAACTCACCATGGTTATGAGCAGTGAAAATCTCTACAAAATAGTCAGCTGAAAACCAAAGGAGACTCTTTTCCAGTTAAAAGACAGGAAAACTCTATTGTAATTGGTTCTTGGAAGAAATAGAAATACCTTAACTGAGTGAATGACAATTACTTGCATTATTGTCATACTTAAAATGTCAGTGTTCAATGATTGCTTTCAGCTCATAATAATAAATTCTAGACTTTTAAACATCAAAACCAATAAAGCTACATGGAGAGAATGTTATTGAAATAAAAATTATCCCAAATATAGACCCAAAGCATCATTTTTTAAAATAACAGAAATACTGCTGAAGTCATTTTAATAGCAAATAAATAAATATGGGAAGATCACCCAACTGTGGCAATTAAGAAATTAAAATTAAGAATTACATAAATTGGTGCATTGAACTGTACCAATTGCAAATATATTTCTCCACAAATACTTGTAGATAGATAGATCTACATTTATACTTTCACATTTTGTATAATCCCCAATCTTGTGGGTGTAAAAGAAAAAACATATTGAGGATGGCCTCCAATAACTTAAAAACATAGTCTTTTGAGTGAAAGTATTTTATATTCCTATTTCCAGTCATTTATAATGTCAAGATAATGATTCACAGAATCACTGATAAACAGCAACTGTGTCCTTTTTATTTGCTTCCTAACACTGCTGGAAAGCTTTATAGTAAACAATTTAGAAGATAATGAAAGGTAAAACTTCCATCTGAAAAGGTTTGATTCAACAAAATTATTGGGACAATCACTTAGGTTAAGTGTTTAGCCCAGAGGGCAGTATAAAATTTCATCAAAATTCAAACCATGCATAAATGATCTCAACCTGCAGTGTCTATTTATACCACACAACATGTTAGTCACATTTTTCACTGCAGATTGAAAGTAATGATGAAGTAACAGATAAGGATGAAAGACGAAATATGTGCTATGCCACCCATGTATAATTCAGTTAGTGGCAAACATGGATTAGAAAGTATCCTGCAACAGCATGTGTTTTTCAACTGCCTGAGAAAACTTGTTAACCACTAACGAGGAAAAGGGGACAGCAATGAAACCAGAAATATTTCACATACACAAATCAGCCAGGTAAAGAAGAGAGAGTTAAAAAATCAGTGGGTGAAGGAATCAAATACAATGAGAAATGCAAATATGGATCAAAATAACACTACAATTTGATATCTTTTAAATTTGGTGTTTCTTAAAAAAAAAAAAAAAAAGAAATTGCTGGGTTTTTTTCTTAAACCAGAGAACAAAGCAGTATCAGTGCAAAAGGCATAATTTTTCAAAAGCCAAAGTCTTCAAATTTTGATGAATACCATATAAAGAAAATATCAGTGCAGACTCTCCATTTAAAGCATAGAATACTGTCCTCAACCTCTAGGAAGAAATAATCACAGTGTTAAAAAGTTTATGCTCCTTCTTTTTCCAGTTGAAATTTTTGCTTTAGTTGTTTTGGAGAGAAGCTTTGAGCTATGAATTAAGAAAGAAGATCTGTGATTTTTCCTTTTAATCTTAAACAAAGATGAAATCTTTAGTTGATGACAGCCACTGAAACAAAATAATAACTACAGTACATAGTGTTATTTATCAGCTGATTATGGATCACTCCATTGAGTATATCAGCTATTTTCATACACCTGCTACAGTTTTTGCCTAAACTATTAAAATCAGCCTGTTGCAGTGACACTGACCTTCAGCTGAAGTTCTCTTGTTGCTAAATGGTGACTGCAAGTTATTAATTTGCATTCCTTTCTTTTTATTATTCTAGAAGCATCCAAAGTGCTGGATGAACTAGTAACATTGCCAATGCATGCTTCAGAGAAAATGTAATGTAGCTTTGAAACTGCACGGTGGAGAATTAAACACAAATGTAATTTGAAAGCCATGTATGGGGCTATGTTTTTGTTCAATATCATGTTAGCTCATCAGTCTCAGGTTATCATCACTCTAAGCATAGATAGATATTGATGATTTGTAGCTGTCTTTTTGGGAAGGCTGGGATTAGAGGAAAGACTTCATAGATATCATGAAGAGTTATCTCTGAGTAAAAGGCATAGGTTAAAGCTGCACGTGGAGGTGGTGGCAAGGGGAGATCAGAGCTGATATCTTTAGGTGTAGAGTAACATCACCACAAGACAGGCTACTGAAAAGTAGAGTGAGGCTAAGTAGTAGAGGACCTCACAAATGACTGGAAAAGATTATAGTATGACAGATGCCTCCAATGACAGCTAATTCAAATGCCATTAGGTGCATTATATTTCACAGGTAGACAGTCTACAGTGTGGTGGAAAGTGTTACAGTAGGTTAGCATGAAAGTTTATGCTTCAGTTAGAGTAAATTGTTATCATTCCACTGGAAGTGGCACTTTAGCAACTTACCTCAGCTGAGGATCTGCCCCTTTGTATCACTACAGCATTCACTTTCTTTAATAAAATACTCAGATGCTAAAGCTAGTGGAATTTAGGCAACTTTCTGCTGACTTATTGCTACAAAAGAGAAATTAGAACAAAGTCAATGAATGTTCAAGCATTATACAGCATTTTTAGTTTATTTTGCTCTTCTAAGCTTCCAAATTTTTTTCAAAAAGAGTGATATTAAATAAAATATTTTTCCTGATTAGCTTTTTTACATTGTTATATTTAGTGTGATGCTGCCATTCTTCCAATGAAGTCTAGGAAAATGGCAGAATGAAGCCTGGAGTACATTATTTTGAGCTGATTTCCCTGTAATGTTAGTAAACAGTTTGATGCGCGATGTCACTAGTAGCACTATTCTCTCGTCTTCCCCCATTTAATGAAAATCTGTGAAATAAATGCTACAAGGCAGTACTGCTGGCATGACAAATTCCAAGCCAATAAGTCTTGCAGTTGCCAAGATGTAAGCTCTGAAACTTGGCATTTGGCATTCAGAACTAGATAACCTTACTATAGTAACTACATTCACTGTATCTACAAGAGGGATGAATAAATCAACAATAATTGAACTACTAAAAGTGTCTAATTTCCAGCATAGTGCTTCAAGCAACAACTGAAATTAAAAAACTGTTAAAACACAGCTACATACCCATACAATCTTGTCATGAATGCACTGAAGCAAAGGTTAACAAAAAAGAATGAATATGCATTCTTTGCTAAAAGTAGCGTTCCTTGATCTACAGTAGCGATGAACTGTATAAATGTCAGGTCCCATCTAAGTCCCACAGAGCTTTGCGTTCCCAGTAGCAAGAATTTTTTATTGTTCCTGCAACATTACTCAAAGTAGGGAAAAGGCTACTCCTGGTGCTTGTGGAATGCAGTCCCTCTTCTGAAGCTTGGCAGTGTTTCCAAAGTTAGCAATGATCATAAACCCTTGAAATATGGCTGGTATCTCCAGGGCCTGATCCAAAGCCCAGTGAAGGCAAATGGGAAGATTACACATGGCTGCAGTTTTGGGCAGGCCAGGCTTAAACATTACTTCTCTTGTCACTTGATTCCATAATTGAGAATTTCTTACATTGTCCAAGTCAGATTTCACTGAATTTCCTATCCACCCCTCTTTTCTCCCACAGTTAATTTTTATTAAAAAGTACAGATCTGGAAATTTTTAGGAAAGAAACTAGCACATTAGCTTAAATGGACTCAGTGCTTTAGAGAAACAGGATAGTCTAATAAACAGAGCTTTTAATGTAATACATTTCCACACTAATACACAGGAGAAAACCTGGGACACCAGCCTGCTGTATGCCGCTTTGAAAACTCTCCCAGAATTAATTCAGACTGATTATTAGCATAGCATGGATGCGTTCACCTGGGGAACTAACTAAAAATAATAGCCAATTTACCAATGAACTAGAGTAGGCTTTCTAATATCCCATGACTCCACAGATTGGTGGCAGTACACTACAGAGTCATGTCTCTGTGACTACAAAACAGCTGGTGTTAAGCTTTTGGGTATATGCAGTCAAAGGGAATTGCTGGAGTCCACTGAGATGCTGGATGGAGCCATTCCTTGGGCCACTGTTTGGACAGTTCTGTTATGATGTTAATATCTGGGCTGGTCATTTATTAGGGGCTCATTAAAAATATCAGGGAAGCATATTTCCATCCAAAGGCACTAAAAGATCATTTGGTTTCCAGTTATTGAGACCTCAAATCTGGAAATTCAATACTTATCCAGTGTTGGCCTTGAGGAAAAAATATAGGCATTATGGTTTTTTAAACCTCTCATTTATCATATTTTTTCTGAAAGCTAAGGACTGAGAGAGACACTACCACAGTGGAGATGATGGTCCTTATAGGAGAACTGGGGACTCTCTTCATGTGCTTACATATATAACATGTACAGGCAAGGAATATTTCTCCAGATGCACTGTGCAGGACAGTGAAATGTGTGAACTGGACTGAATATCCATCTTTCACCTTCTGACATTTTGCAGGTCAAACTCTGTATCTGATGTTTGTATGTTGAAGTCAGAGAGGGAAAGGCAGATACTCAGAGACAAGAGAATCTTTCCTCAAAATTCCTGCCACGTCTAAGGCTAAATTGAATACTTGTGGCATGAACATATATCCAAATGTCTTTTAGAAGATGGGGATCATGATACAATGTTTTGAAATGTAAATTATTCCAACTTCGAAATACTGTAACTTACCAAGTAACCAAAGACTCTAGAAGGCCCCTGTACTAAATTTAACTGAAATGCAAGGCAAACACAGACAGTTACCCTACATAAAATGATACACATGATGATTAAGGGTGGCACTGCTTCCTCTATATAAAAGCAAACTTCAAAGGAAACAGTAAATTTTATATTAATGGGCAAACAATGCAGAACAAATTACATCAGTAGTTAGCTAAAAGCTCTGTAAAATAGTTTGCTCTCTATTTTTGAATAACGGGACTGATGAAGGAATGGGATTTTTTTTCCCATCCTCAGCTGTCTTTGCCTGCAATTGTTTAGACTGGAGGTTTAACAGTCAGAGAGGGCATCTCTGCACTTCATGAGTAAGACACAGCATTCAGTACAGCTGCAAGAAAGAATAGCTGAACCAGGAGTTTCATCACTGGGAATCCCATAGAACAAACTGCCTGGCATGTTTTCAGTCATTATCTCTCAGCAGAGACCTAAAACAAAAACTGGGATAGATCTAGGTACCAGCCCAAGAAGCTTACAAGGACAAAGTACGACAGAGCTATGTAGTCTGTTCAAAACTAAGCTGAAAACAGTGATTCAGACCTTCATAGCAATCAGGCATGACAACTGCAAATTCCCTATTTGCTGGACTTCCTCTTAAATCAAAAGGCAGACAGCCTACATTTTATTCAGAATTTTGTAACCAGACTGCCAAACCTGGCAGTTTGGGCTGGATTTTTGGATCTAAGGCCAGGCAAATGGTAGATCCTCTCTGTTCTTTCCTATTCACCTTTCTCATCTCTGTCCTGCCCCAGTCTGATATTATCAGAGAGGGAGATATTCTACTTAAAGCAAGGAAAAATACATGAGGTGAAATATTGGTCCCACTAGGTGATTAAAGAGGTGGATTTTGATGGTCATCCATACTTTTATCCTCACCTCTGAGATAAGAAACAAGAGTCACAAGTTATAAGGTCACTAGACAGCCAAACTTTCCTGCTCTGCTCTTTTCAGCTTTCACCTGTGGTGGGTTGACCCTGGCTGGATGCCAGGTGCCCACCAAAGCTGCTCTATCACTCCCCTCCTCAACTGGACAGGGGAGAGGAAATATAACGAAAGGCTCGTGGGCCGAGATAAGGACAGGGAGAGATGACTCGCCAATTACCGTCATGGGTAAAAAAGTCTCGACTTGGGAAATTAGTTTAATTTATTACCAATCAAATCAGAGTGGGATAATGAGAAATAAAAACAAATCTTAAAACACCTTCCCCCCACCCCTCCTTTCTTCCCAGGCTTAACTTTATTCCCAATTTTCTCTACCTCCTCTACCCCAGTGGCGCAGGGGGACGGGGAATGGAGGTTGCGGCCAGTTCATCACATTTTGTTTCTGCTGCTCCTTCCTCCTCACAGGGAGGATTCCTCACACTCTTCCCCACCTCTGACATTGGTTCCCTCCATGAACTTCTCCAACATGAGTCCTTCCCACAGGCTACAGTTCTTCATGAACCACTCCAGCACAGGCCTCCCATGGCATCACAGCCTCCTTCAGGCACCCACCTGATCCAGCATGGGGTCCTGCATGGGCTGCAGGGGCACAGCCTGCCTCACCATGGTCTTCACCACGGCCTGCAGGGGAATCTCTGCTTTAGCACCTGGAGCGGAATCTCTGCTTTAGCACCTGGAGCGTCTCCTGCCCCTCCTTCTTCACTGACCTTGGTGTCTGCAGAGTTGTTTCTCTCACATATTCTCCTCTCTCCAGCTGTAATTGCTGTTGCACAGAAACTTTTTCCCCTTCTTAAACATGTTATCCCAGAAGCACTACCACCATCACTGATGGGCTCAGCTTTGGCCAGCAGCAGGTCTGTCTTGGAGCCAGCTGGCGTTGGCTCTGTCAGATCTGGGGGAAGCTTCTAGTAGCTTCTCTCAGAAGTCACCCCTGTCACCACCCGCTCCCAAAACCTGGAGACACAAACCCAATACTCCATCACGGCTTCTTGTTGCCACACTTTGCGAAGTGTCTTGGTTTGTCCTGGAAACCTGTAAGGGCAGAAGCCCTCCTAACTTATCTGGCTGTTTTGTCACACATCACTGTATATTTAATAATAATTATGCCTTTGCAGAGGTATTTTATTCTGATAGATTCAGAACTATCCCACCAGGATCTTCAGCTACTTATTCATTTTGCTACAGGCTACAACAGAAAGAGTTAGAGAATTTACTGAAATAACAAAGTCATTTTACATACATATGGTCTATGCTTCTGTGCCACAGCAGTGACAGATAAAAAGCAGCAATCTATCAAGTTTTTCTCTCCACACTGTACTCAATAGGATCCAAAGTGTGGTACCCATTTTGCTACTAATGCACATGTATAACTCCCACTTATTTACTGTAGTGCCCTGAAGATGTGACAGTTAGCTATGTAATGCACTTATTATTTTTATTCATTCTATTCATTAGAGATGACCGTGTATGGCGCACTTATAGCTTTGCTTTTCTCCACTAGTCATCAGTAATGTCATCTTTTCTAGCTCATGAAAACAAAATGTATATTAAATGACAAACAACAACCACATTTCTCTCTACCCGATGCTTCACAGCCAGCTTGTCAAGTCTTCTACCTTCCTATGAGTCTGAATAAACCAAAGAGCAATTCAGCTATGTCAAAAAGTACTTTTGTGTTGAGCAGGAATCAAGGCTGAATGGTGTGAAATGCCTGTGAGGGAGAAATGCCAGCAGTACACTCTCGGAGGCACTTTCACTGCCCTCATGGCAAAGGCTCCAACAACTTTGGGAGCCTGGGCTGCTCGGTAACTGGAGAGTCAACATTCCCAGTATTTAAGAAGAGAAACTAGTGAGTTCTGTCAAAAAGCTGCATGATAGCCATATTCTGTCAACATACCCAGCTTTCCCCTGACTATTGCCAAATTTGAGCCATCATCTTTCCCTTTCACTGAATAGGAATTCTCTAAGGGGGAGGAGAAGAGCAGAGAAAGTTTTTTGGCAGAGAATTATAAACATACTCTCCTGGAGAGGGCTAGGTCAAACTGTGAATTGCTTCAGCATTGGGGAGCATCTGCCTGCTCTTCAACTCCATTACATATAATCAGATGGCAACCACACAAGTCCCTTCCCAGGATCTCTAGGAAAACTTAGGGTTTGGACTGAAGTTGCTCAACAACTGAGCTCACTGCTCCTTTATGCTCAAGAATATTAAAGACTGTAGAAAAGGAAGAAAAAAAAAAGAAAAAGACCCAGCCAACCAACCAAATATCTCGCTAGCACCTTCAGTGAGTGATCACTAACTGATGACTCTCAACTCACACTCTCAGCTGAGTGATTTGTATCACAAATTTCCTCTGTCCACATCTTGAGGCCAGCTCTCAGCTGATGGAGTTCTGCAGGTCTGGAAGCTGCAGCACAAAAGGCAGCAGCTTCCAACTCTTTTCATCATCCTGAATATATAAATAAATGTATATGTTAAATTATAAATAAAATTATCGTCAAGCAAAATTGTACTGAAGTGCATGACTACTTGCAGTAGTAAATGTTCCCTGTCACCATAACATCAAATTCCGGCAAAATCAATAATGTGTGCATAGATATTGGAGGGCTTTGCAAAAGACCCCTGTAAAAGATAGTTCTGAGTAAAGACTCATGTTTCCTTAACATGTATTTTCAATCCTTAAAATTTTGTTTGCTATTTTTTCCAGCAGTTTAGATAAATTTTGACATAATTCCTTTTGTTGATTTTAAATCTTTTTCTAAAGAGTTTGGTCCCCTCAGTCTCCACCTCTGCATCTGAATCATCAGCAGAAGATACCTTATTTCTCATTCACCTTTCACTTGTATCATTTTACCACAATGAATTGGTACAGGGCTATAATTCTTCAATTGCACAAGACAGCAAAGAAATACAGTCTCTCTAACTGTACGCAGTTCATTGGAATTTGCCCATTTATGTATTATACTGTATAGTAAAAGAAGCAGAAGACAGCTTCAGAAAAATCACAGGGTATAAGAAAGATGCCATATCTGTATTTAAGAATTTTTCTATAGGATAAGTTTCCAAAAAGTAAACTTTTATAGTGACAGAAAAACCCCCGACAAAACTAAGACTAAAGCTAAAACTCCACAGATAAATGTACCAGTCTGCTATAAAAATTTGATCCACAAAGACCTAAGGACATGCACCAACATAAACACCAATCTGACATTTGAATACATGAAAAAAAAAAAAAATCCATGACCTGTGTCATGCTGTGCCTTGCCTGCAAAACAAAACTCCCCCAAAGATTTCAGAATCCTGGTGACACTCTGTGCTCACACCACCAAAACTTAAGCATTTTTAAAAATTACATGTGAAAGATTTGAAGGTATTCAAAGAAAACAGTGGGACTCTTGATTTCTCCAAAGAGGTAAAGCTTGGCCTGCCTTTAAATGTCCATCTTGAAAAATATTAACTAGATTTCACTTCAAAATGGAATTAGAAACAATGAAACAGGGTTTAGGTAGAATATCAGAAATTACTGAGAAACTGTTTCTTGAAGTAATTTTTAAATTATTATTGCTTTTTACAGTAAGCAATAAAGAGCTAGTCTCATTTTCACAAAGAAAGTTGAATACCCACTCTTAATGGCAATATTTTATATATAGTGCATGAAACAGATCCTACTAGGACAGCTATAAAAAACTGGTAAAATTTGACCTTTGATTTTAGGTAAATGTTACATATTTGAATAAAAGGTTGCATTTATAGGCAACTGCAGAATTCTTTTTTTATTTTAATAAAATCTGTAGAAGAGCTCAAAGGACAATGCAGAGAAACTTTTTAAACAGGCAACACTCATTTTGAACTAATTTTAAACACTCAGACAAGGATTTTGCTCCAAAGTAGAAATCATCACCCTCCTTACTCGGTGTAAATTCAATCTGTTCTGTTTGTATGACATAAACAACAAGCAGTTTCACAGGAATGAGGCAAACCATATGTGAAGGTGTTTTAGAAAGCACAACAGGGAATACACCAAGCAAAGAAGCATCTGCATTTATTTCAATGTCAAATCACATGTGTATTATAAAGGCAAAGTTTATTGTTTTTATTAAAAACCAAGTTTCCTATGTTGTGCTGTTTACAGTTAACTCTTCCTGCCCCTCTGTGTCCTCATCTATTTGGGAAAAAAAATAAAATAAAAAACCAAAACAAAACAAACAGCAGGTAAAAGCATAAAATCTGCAGGTGCAGAGACAGGGTTGCAAAGGGGTCTTCAACCCCATTCATCCTACCCATGCTGCCAAAAGCCTATTTCTTCTCCACTCTCCCCTTGTTACCCCACTTGGACAGGGGCTGCATCTGCTCCTGATGGTTGCATGTGAGAACCAAAGCCTGGCCCACCTCCCCTGGATTCCAGAGGTGTGAGAATATAAACCTAGGTAGGATTTATTTCTTACTGATACCTGTGTGCCATGAGACACGGTCTTGTCTCCTGTCTCAAAATGCTGTCTGATTCTGCACGGGTGCTGCACCGACCAGCCTCCAGTCAAGCTACCATGGGCAACGCGCAGCACTGCTGCGTAGGGTGCTGGGTATTCCCCCACAAAAGGCAGTGCCCTACAAGAAATTATTTTTATAGAAGCTGGCCAGAGTCAGCTTAACACATTTGGAGTTAAGGAGAAAATATTTCAAAGCAGCATTTAGCCTGGGTATGAGCTACAGGCACATTGTTAAAAAGCTAATTACATGGAGACAAAGGATGATCGTTACTTTTATATTATTGTATAACATTAACCCTTAAGAGCTGTGTTTGATGATAAGTTGTTGGTGATTGAAACTGCTGGTTCACTATTTATATTTAAACTTAAGCTTGAAGATTCCTAGAGTCACAGTGTTTATGACATTATTTTTTTGTATTAAGACAGATGAAGATTTTTGAAATCTGGGATCTTCTTCCTATTTCCTCTAAAACTATGTATAAAAAGCAGTGTTAAAGTGCTGAAGTGCTGAAATTATTTCTCAGATCTGTATTTCCTCAGAAAGATGCACTTTCTGGAAATCTGGCTTAGTAGTAACAGCCACGAAGGACATTATTTCCTCAAATTGTTCTTGTTTCTGGGAACAGAAGAAGGGCTAGAAAGCTTCTGACAGCAGGTTTTGGGCTGCAAGCATCAAAATTCCTCCAAACATTCTCCCTCTCAAGCTTATAGATTTCACCTGTCCAATTTAGACAATAGCCACTAAAAATATTCATGTTCTGCTACAGGTTACACGGGCTTTTAGTTTCAGAAACACAAATCTCGGAGAAAAGGGAGGTTCAGAGACTCCATGGTGTAAGGCAAGGTCCTGGGGTCGGCTCTCCAGGAAGGTCTGCAAAACACTCAGTGACCATTTATCAGCTACAGAGCTGTGACTGCAGCTGACTACTTCAACAGCATGCACCTCCCTGTAATATGTGATCATGTCCATCTGTTGTCTTAACCTCTCTTGCTCGTCTTATGTTTCGGACTCATCCCACTCACCCAATTCACTGGACCTGAGAAAAAGCCTGTTGTATGTAGGCACAGTGGAAAAGCCACTTGTGTAGGCTGCAAGATTGAAACTGAAGGCTGTGGGCTTTTGCAGCCAGAATGATCTTTTTATTACATATGTGTATAATGCCCACTGTAAGGAGCTTTGACTATGGCCTACGGATGTGAGACACCATTGTCAAAATAATATGAATGGAAAAGGACAAGTATGCTATAGCAATGGAAACAAAAGAAAGATCACAATTATCAGAAAAATATTTGTGATCACAAAAGAATATTTTGCTCGTACTTGCCAGTCTGCCCTTTGGCAAGCCCTACAAGAAAAAAGAAGATGAGAGAGAGGAAAGAGTGAAAAAAATACAGGGAGAGGCAGGAACAGAGGGGAAAAAAGAGGGAGACTGAGACAGAGTGGATACTTTTAACTTGTCACAGTAAAACACTAACTTTTAATTAATACAGGGTATGTACAACTTTGAAGAATGTTGGCCGTGCAGTATTTTATGATAAATACATTTTATGGGATTTTTTTTTTAAAGAGGATTTTGTAAAATAACCTAGCCCAATAAATGATTTACCAGCTGCAATAAAAGATCAAGGAAATTGCTCAGATTGCATCTTGGAGCATCTAAAACTCTGAAGTTTATGGAGATCTAAGCTGCCCCCAGATCTACAGTCCTATTAAAAATTTTTGTAGTAGCTAATTATCTTGCATTGCATTTTTTAAAAGGTAGAAATCCTAGCAGAGAGGAAGGTCTGGAAACAGACAAAGAGGATGCCCTTTGATGGAGAAAGTAGGAGAGAAGAAAGGAAGAGACAGACAGAGGTGAGTAACAACTGAAGCATCATGCTGGTACGGTAACAAATGGAACTAACAACTCATAAGGTATTGGATACTCATTCAATCACATGGAAACTGAATTAACTCTAAGATTAAAAAAATATATTAAGGACACAATCTTTACATGGCATGCTAAATACAATATCTATATTACTTGACCAAGAGTGGAGTAATTTGTTTTCCTATTTTTTCCTTTCTGATACAGATGACATTTTACCCCAAGCAAAGCAGAAAGCAAAGAAATGCTCTCTAAATTCTGTTTTGTTCTAAAGTCATAGGACTTGCACATAACAAATAAGTAAACAAAACAAGTGCTAGTCCTTATTTCAAACAGGATGACAGAGACAGTAAATAGAAAGGCATATTGAAATAATAAATTATGATATTGAAGTAAAGGCATATTGAAATAAAAAAATAATAAAATACTAGCCTCAGCTGTCTTCACAGAAGAACTGTCAGCATAGTCACCATGAAGCACACCTTGTAGCCTTCGTTTCATAGCAGGAATATACGATTCACATTAACTTACAGAACACATAACTTACCATGCTCAGACATACCTCTGCCCCCCCTAGGGAACCTTAGCAAAGCCAGTGTCCCCACAAGCATGGGGCTCCAAAGTCAACTGGGCTTCCTAAGAAAGGCAAAGAAAGGAAAAGGAAAAGCTAAAGGAAGAAAGAACCATCATTTTTTCTCTTGGTCCCCGAATCAGACAGTGAGGTGCATGCCAACTTAGACAAATGCCTGTTCTCTCTGCTCCTCCAGGCACCTTGTGCAATCACAGAGGCCATGGGCTTCAAAGCCTGGGACCAGGCTGCTGCAGGGACAGCAACCAGAAACCACTATGTGCTCCAGGAGTGCTTCAGTGCTAAGACAGGACGGACTTGGGCCCCTTTCCCAACAATTTCAAGCCGAACCACTTCAGAAAGAATAAAGGATAAATGCTGCTGACTTTAAACATTAATTGTATCAGTGTAACTGTGCAAGACACAGAAGAAAGACAGTGAAGTTCACCGCAGAAAGCAAGCACCTTGTGATTGAAAGGGTTGGTGATAATTTGGTTAATTTTATTTGAAAATTGAGGTAGGTAAAATAAAGCAGGGAGGTGGCAAGGATATTTGGATGAACACTGCTACTCTAAAATGTATTCTTAAATTATGGCCAGGATGGGAGAGTCCTTAATTGTCCAAAATAACCATGATTAATTCAGCAGAATTACAGCAGTCTAATTATACGATTGTGTGCTATTTTTCCACTGCCTCCTGCAATCCTCAGGGCTGACCATCTCTAGGGTTGAGTTCAGATTTGTATAGTGAAAATGTATTTTGTGTCTGTAGAGTCTTTACCTAACTTTCTGCCAAACTGTAAAGGCACCAAGTGAATGTGGTAAGTGAGAGCAGGGAATGACAGGACTACAGATGCTGAAGGCTGCTTGGCTTGCCTGATTAGATAATCCTGTTTTCAAATGTTTTGATAGGGAAGTAATTTAAAAATAAATTTTCACAGATATCCGCCTTATTCTGATGTTCATTTTCTGAATGCTTTATTTGAAACTCTAGGGGCTGATTTGCAGAAGATCATAGGTGCCAGAGATGTACATTACAGCTGGGCTTTGAACATTCAAAACACAATACAGAGTTATGTGAAAGACTGTCAGATCATTTCATTTAGTGAAGGATTAGGTCTTCATTGTTTTCTACTAATTACAAATAACTGTCCAACTTTTGCAAATACCTAGAAGATGAAATCCCAGGAAAAATAATTATAAGTAAATTAAAATATTTCATTTTGATGCAGTCTTTTTAATTTCATTTTAATTTATCTTTTCATTTTAAGTCATTCCCCATATGTGTATTTTATAACAGAGAAAAGTAATAATATTTAGTGTAACATCCAAGAGAGCTAGTATAGTGCTCTTAAAATGCTGAAAAGATTTTGCTGGAAATCCTCTTTCATTTCTTCCCCTGACACAGCTTCTCAAAGCAATGCAGCAAATGTCAAAATTGCATTCTCAGAAAAAAATGCTTCCAAATTTTTTCTAATCAACTTCAGTCATAAATAATACTAAGGAGTAAAGGAAAATCCAAGTCTTTGGTTACTTATAAGTGCTAAATATATCTTACCTCATATTCCTGTCTGTGGAGGTGAAATAACACCCCATCCTTACTTCAAATGATTTTGCAAAGAAAAATTCTTATTTGTAAAGTTCTATTGGGAAGGAAAGTATGAGGAAATAAGTAATTCTGAATTTCAGGCAGGGTCTGCATGTTGTAAATAAGGCCAGGGGCCACAGTGACCAAAAAAGCAGAAAATAAAATCCTTAATATTTACACAAATAGATAAGCCACACACAGAAAAAAAAGAGCTCTGTGGAAAAATAACATACGATGTCATAATCATAAAATGCACACACAAAGAGGACAAACTGACATTGCTTAGGTAATTGTCAACCTATGTGTTGGATTTTATAGCCTAACATTCTTCTGAATGTAGACACCTCCATAACACAATAGCAAGGCAGAATTTTCGGTTGTGAAACTATTTGATGCTGAGATTACTTACCACACAGAAAAAGTATATTTCTCTAACTCCTCCAAGTAAAAATTGCTCTCTGCACATATTTTCCCTTCTTCTGGGTTTTCATTTTTCCCAGGACCTGATTTTTCTTGATAACATTCATCAGGTGCGTTATTCCAGTTGATCTTCAAATGAAAATTAAAACCAAGTTAGAATAGTAAGGTAATGAGCTGAGCACAGCTAGTGAAGACCTGCCAGTTTCACCCTGTTTTGAACTTCTAGCTCTGTTTTACTCCTCACTCTGTAACAAACCTGGAAACCAGAGGCAAAGCTGGCTCAAAATGCTTGAGAATAAAATAGAATAGACTATTTCAGTTGGAAGGGACCTACAACGATCATCTAGTCCAACTGCCTGACCAATTCAGGGCTGAGCAGGTTAAAGCATGTGGTTAAGGGCATTGTCCAGATGCCTCTAAAACACTGACAGGCATGAGGCATCAACCACCTCTCCAGGAAGCCTGTGCCAGTGTTTGACCACCTTCTGGGTATAAACCTCCCCTGGCTCAACTTTGAACCATTCCCACATGTCCTGTCACTGGACCCCATGGAGAAGAGCTCAGCACCTCCGTCTCCACTTCCTCTCCTCAGGAAACTGTAGAGAGCGATGAGGCCACCCCTCAGCCTCCTTCTCTCCAAACTAAGCAAGCCCAAAGTCCTCAGCTGCTCCTCATAGGACATGCCTTCCAGCTTTGTCACCAGCTTTGTTGCCCTCCTCTGGATGTATTCAAGGACCTTCACATCCTTCTTAAATTGTGGGGCCCAGAACTGCACAGAGTATTATTCAGTGAATGGATTTATGTTCCTATAAGGCTGTGTTTTGACAGACCCTCTCAAGGAGGCGTAAACTTGTGCTGACGCCAGAAGTCATCCAGCCTTCCTCTACCTACTCACTTTTTCCTGTGTTGTACACCGCACTCCAACAGCACAAAAATTTGGACACCCACGTAGTAAAACATATAGAGGGAACTGATCTGGGAAGGGAATTAATGCTGTTTGGATTTTCTTTTCTTTTCCTTTTATTAACTGGGTTAGCTCTCGGCTGGACCCATTCTGATCCAGTCCATCCTGCACTGATGACAGCACAAGGGAGGAGAGGGACAATACTGCAGCTTTCAGTGCTGGTGCCAGTTCATTCTAATTTAAACTACTACTTGAGCTACAAAGTACAGAATCCTAATCTGTGCTCATCTCTAGAACAACATTTTTGCACACACAGAGCCCAATTCGGCACTGGCACCTCTCTCTGGAGTGACCGTCAGGTTCCTCGCATGCTCAGCATTATCGACCCTGGACAGAAAGCCAAACATCACTTCCACCAAGAGACACAATGAGGTCATAACTTACCAAAGAGACATCCGCAGGTGACTTCATGAAGCTATCTATTAATACCTTCCTAGGAACAATACCAAACTCTACAAAGTGTTTGTTAACATTTAGTGAACAAGACCAGAGAGGATAAAGGGATGGAAATTAAGATCTGTTATGTTTGAACTAGAAACAGGACTCCCTTTTTGTTCTTTCTTTTAGAGAGGGAGATGGAAAGTGTACTATTTAGAGGTAACCACAAAGGGAAATTTTGGTTCTCTATCCCTTGATACCTGTTTTATGGAGCAAGTGATTGAAATTTTCTAGTCTATACTAGAAGCTAAAATAAATGATCTAAGGCCCTTTTTGACTTTCACATTTATGAAATCTGTAATGAACAAAACATCCAGGATTATTCTGTAGATCTCCAAAAATCTGAGAGTTTCCAGGGAACACAGCATTGGCATTAGATGTAGTCACGACACTGTATACTTTGTTAATTGTGAAAAACCACAAAGATTTTTTATTTTAACTTGGTAAACCATTTTACTCTAAAAGGTAAATTTGTATTCTGAAGCTTAGATTACATAGACCTCATCCACGTTTTGAATTTTAATTTAAGGCTTGTGGACGTAACAGACAGAGGTTCATATCCATACCTACATAATGCTAAATATGGTTATCAGTAAACATGATACAATCAACGAATTTTCAGCAGTCATTGGAAAAGCTGCCACGAGCAATGGAATATATTGTCAAAAAGCGATTCTATGTCAACATGAATAGTTAAGGCAGAATAGAAGTGGGTAGCATGCTCAAATCTGTTTTCAAATACTAAGACCAGGCAGCTACAGATATCATTTCATTTCACCTAGCCACATGACTGCCCAACTTAATTCCCTAGACAAAATCAAGGTTTCAGAGTAGGTATTATGTGCAAAGTACCTTGCTTGCACAGACATTGTCTCCATGAAACTATCCCTGTGCAAAACAGATGGAAAAACATTATTTAAGACATAAATCCCAAAGGTGTTAAAGAGTGTTATGAGTGAATTTCTCTGAGACTCTGTTTGATCTTGTCCTAAGTACAAAAGCAGAAGTTCAGTCATCTGCATGGGGATGGGATTATAGTCACAGAATATGTTGGGTTCTCTCAAGAAGTCACTGACCGGGATCATTGTGTCCTTCATAGCCACCATTCAATATCTTGAATACATGCAACAGTGTGCACACTCATTGCAACAAAAAAATAGTTATCTTTTTTAGTGACTAGTTGTCACTAATGCCCATCACTCAGAAGATACTCAATGGGAGACTATTTGCAGCTCCTTAGCATAGATGAATTTGGGAACAGGAGGAGGCAAAGCAATAACACCTTTGGTTTTGCTTATATATCCTGTATTTCCCAAAAAAGTGAGGTCAGACCCAAAGGACTTTCTACTTACTTTTGTTACCAAAAAAAAAAAAAAAAAATCTGTTTATGAAAAGAAAAGGAACATCTGTAAAGAACAATCAACTACATGAACTTCTGTCTTCTGCCTTAAGTCTGTTCTTCACATTAGTTTGTAATTGTTTCCAATATGTGATTATTGGGTAAAATTATTTTAGAAGATGGTTCCAGTTCCAGAGATACAAGTAGACCCAAATGACACAATTCAGACCAAGTGTCTAAATCTTGAACATGTTAAAACAAAGATCTCTCTGAACATTAGGTTTCACTCATCCCATCAAAAAAGAGGGGCTCTTACAACCTTTGAAAGGAAATTTCATATGCTCCCATTTCTTTTGTGCAGAAGTATTCTCATAAGTGGCTCAGTCCAGAAATCTATTTAATGTCAATAGCTGTAAGCTTGTGAGTCATTTCACTGAGTCCAAAGGGACTAGACAGTGCTGAATTACCCATGGGCTTACGCACCTTACTGAAACCAGGTCACTTTAATGTGGCTTTGAGAGCCACCCACAACTGAGGTTCCTATAAGAGCATGGCATTTTGTTCAAAGGCAATGTGCTATTATGGGATTGTAGGAAATGAATTTCACTCTGCCACTCCCATGGGTTGGGCTGCTTTGCCCATTACACCCACTCCATCAGTCCTTAAATTGGTCTTCCTATAGATATAAGGCTACATACACATGCACACATCAGTCTGCAGTTATGTTTATACATAACTCTGGTTTCCCCAAGTTATCCTTACCTCCCTAAAGAAATAAATCACTTGAAAACTTATTTAAAATGGAGGGAATTTCCAGTTGGCCAATCTGGTTTTGCTCATAGATATTTATATGTATATCATCACATTACTAAACTCAAAGTTGTGATAATAATTCCCAGCTATTTAGTATTTGTGCCACAGTACATGTACAGGTATAAACACAAATTTGTGAGTTCTCTGAGTACTATAATGACTTTTTTCCACAAGCAATTAAAAGCATTAAAAATGTTTCAGAGTATGTCTAGAACAGGGTGAGACAAATGGCCAGAACAATTGATTTGAATATTCATGTTTGCAGTTATAGTTCACGGCAGCCATGCTGATCTAAGGAGGGAAGTGAAGAAACACTTACGGAGGAAAATTGCATCCTTCACTGGAAAATATCTAATTTAGAACAGATAATGCAGTAGAAGCAATTCTCAGGAATACAGAGTCTTCTTTGTGTCTCAGTTCTCAGGATTTACATTAAATTAGAAAGTTCCAGTAGTATTTCACCCAAAAAATGTTGTCATGATGCAGATGGGATTTCATGGTAACTTGTACTGACGAGGCAATATTTGTTCACAAATTAATTATGTCCTTGACCAAGATACTACAAAAAGGATACTAAACGTATCTGATGGTAGGGGTCTTCTGCACAAGGACATGAGAGTTTGAAGGTTATAAATGCATAGGAAATCTATCTTGTGTTTAAACATTACTGAAATAATATCATCCTGCAGCACAGTCTTGATCAAGCTGCTGTTGTCCTACTACTGGATGGCCTTTCCTACTAATCCTCGGAAATTCCTTTGCTGGAAAGATTAGCTCCCTATAGATTTATGCAGGAGACAGCAATGGTAGCTATAACAAAATTCACAGTGATAGATTAAAGAAACACAACAACAACATCAAGCACACAAATCATTCCTAAATGGCACAGTTGAAGCTCCAATGGCTTCAGCATGCGCTTTAAGGGAGATGGTGACATACAGACCAAGTCCAGTACCTTGTGATGTCCTCCTTGGCCTTCCTTTGGCCAAAATGAACTGCAGTGCTCACTAACACTGCCACAGCAATCTTGGTAAAAATCATCCTCTGTAAAAGAAAAAAAAAAAAAGTATTTTTATATTGGTGCATAAGACAAAACTCTGGAAGGGAAGGAGAGGGGTTTTGTTCCCTCTCCCACCAAGATCCTGTGTAACTCCACGCAGGTAATTTTTTCCCCTCTGTCCTAGTTATAAATAGGTGGCTAGTTCTCACCTACCTTCCAGAAGTTTTAGGATGATAAATGCAGAGAAGACTTCAGATACTCTGGTGCTGGAAATAACAATTGTATAGATATGAAGTGGGAGGAAAAAGTAGAAATAAAGAAATAACAGACACAAGAGGAATGATAGTGAAGGGTATTTTAAACACCCCAGGAGGTGTTCTTTGGAAAAGAGAAGGAAGTTCATTTTCTTGTACGGGCATGGCTGTGGCTCAAGAATGAGGCACGGGGATCCAACGTACTCATGTTTCCTAAGCAATGTTTACTCAAGCAGTGTGTTCCTCAGACTCATGAAAAGCGACGACCTGTGAACAAAAATGTACTCCCACATCATAGGAAGCAGTGGTGAGATGGAAATAAAGGTCTGTATTAAACTTCTTAATGTACAGCACACAGAGAATGAGGCAAAAATATACTTAATGATTATTTCACTTTATTTCCCCCAGTTACTTCCACTTCCCCTCAGTAAAAAACACTCAAACATACATAAAAACATAGTACAGACAGGATCTGCTCTTAGGCATTATATTTGTAGATATACAATATACATATATAAAATGTCACAGCTTTGAGCCTGCATATTTGTGTATAAATATAGATATATTTCTATATGTCTTTCTATCACCTATAGCTATCTTTGTATTTCTTACTTTCTGTATATATACACATGTATAGGTATATATACGTTGAGCATTTATGGCGGATGAGGTATTTACAGGTATTTACGTCATCTGGGGTGAAAGAAGAGGTCTACTGAAGTTAATGAAATTGCATAAAACACAGCTGCTGGGTATGTCACATGTGTGCACACATGCAGTGTAAACAGTCCAAATTGTCTCCACATGTTCTATATATGTGATACATGTGTGATCCCACAAACACATATTAAAATATAAACATACCTTAGCAAAGATGATTACTGTGGTTTTCTTTGTTGTCCTTTTTTTTTTTTTTTTTTTTTAATTTTGGCTCATTGAAATGGGTTTCCAAATAGCTTTGCTGAAATAATGAAGACTTTGACAATGTTTTTGGAGACAAATGAATAAAGCAGTAATTACCTTGGCCAAAAAAGTAGCACAATAAAAAGAAGAAAACAATCTTCTACATTTAAGAAATGGGAGGGAAAAGGAACTCAAGTTTGTTATTTAATCATGACATGCTCTTTTTATATTTTATTTGTAAGGCTCTGAATGCTCTTTTCTTTCTATACCAGTGAGCTCATTACTTTAATTCCTCATAGATTTCTCCGAACAGTTTTTGCTAAGTAAAAACACAATGTAATTCTTCAATGGCTGTAACAGTAAGAAGCTGCTCAAATTAAAGATCAATAAAAAGTACAGCAAAAATCTGTATGAAAATAAATAAATAAAGGAGAAGATAGGAAATGCTTGCAATTAGACAGGATGAAAAATCTAAAAAGAAATTAAATTTAGTTGTAATACATTTCCCGTTCTTTTCTTCATGAAAATTACTACTGAAGTGGTTTTTTTTCTGTAATTTAAATGTTAAGCTGCCAGATGTGTGTCTCATGCTTGAAGAGTTGAAGCTTTGCATTATTTAGCATATTAAGATTCACAGAATTTAAAAAAGGGCTCCTTTATTGCCTGGAGGTTCTAATTAAGTAAACCTTAGCCTCGTACATTTAAAACTTGCAATACAAGAGATTTTGCTTCCTTTTTTTTCTCTGCAGCCAAGTCTCATCAATATAATAAATATGGAAAATACTTAAGATGATATAATTTTTCTTTGGCTTGAGGAATTAAACCTATCTATTATTTTAAGAAGTTTTTAATAGAGGCCAGCAATCAGAAAGACATTTAAAGACTCCAGTCTACTTTTTAATCATAAGAGTTTCTATTAGTTAGTGGGGGGAAACATGTCTTATAAAACTGAGCTATGTAGAAATTGTTTCTTCCAATGCACAAAACAAAGCAGTTCTGAGAAAGAAACAAGAATCACACAGTTCTTTTTTTATTAAATTGTATTTTACTTTTTTATAACTTGTTATAATTGGCCACAGAAAACTAATAAAGCTTTAATTAGCTCTGTTATCAGGAATTGGGTCGTTGAAGGAGTTGGGATGGCTGCATCAGAAACTGTAATAACACAGAAATTCCTCTGACATACAGTACTCATAAATCATACCTTAAATACAGTTATTTTTGCCATTTTAGAAAATGTCAAAGGTGTCAACTTTGTCCAGATATAGCACTTAGCAGTGACTATTTTAGTAAATTGACTCAAAATACATTTTGTTCCTTGACAGGGGAACATAATACCATTCATGATATAAATGAACAATTCAAGAAGGAGAAAAGAACACCAAGTAAGAATGATCAAAGACAGGTATCATAGCTATGATAAAGGTACAATGGCAGGTGTAAACTTCCTGTTAATAGGTTTATTTGGAAGTCAACAAATGTATGCATAAGAGCAGAAAAATGTGATTACACCAGGGCCTGGAAAAGACAATAAAATTCTTAATCCAACACTATAAATCTGTGATCAGGTATTAATAAGTCGTCCAGAAGAACAGTTTTCATGCTGTACATTTGTATAAGACAAATAGGCTTTTTTTCCCACCGTTGTGGAATGGGCATGACAACAGTAATGCCTGGATTTGGGAAAGCATGGTGAGACAAAGTTTGTTTCCAGACCTTGACAATGCTGAGAGCAGTAAAAAATATATATATATATATATTTCATATATCTTGGTGATATTAAGTCCCAGCAAAACAGTTTAGATACTACACAGCTCACAGCTGATATGGGATATAAAGAAAGTGTCACCCATACCAAGTCCCTGAGTTCAGATGGGATGAACATTTTTAAAACAGGATGGAAAGAGGTTGGAAACTAAAATGTTAATGTTACTCCGTTACCTTTCTCAGCATCAGCCTTCTGGGGGCAATAGCTGAGAGTAATAGCATGACCTTTATTAATAGAGGGTGTCTTATTGCTTCTTAACCCTTGCAGAGTATAATGTTTTTTATCCTCTACATTCAGTCTGGAAGTTATTGTCTGTGGTTATGCCTTCTGTAACAAGTACTGTGGCACAACAGGAGTGGATCTGTAGAATGAAACCAGTGATTCAGAGGACACTGGGTACCCCACTGCGTGTTAAAGAGTTTATGTCAGACTAGTTTTAGTTTGGTCATGGGAATTGATGGCCCATTAATACCTGATACACACAGCTAAAATGCATCCTGTTGCTTAGCTTTACCCTAACGGAGTCCAGTGCTTGTCCTCCAAGATCACTCTTCAATGCGAACCATGGAGTAGCAACTGGAGCAGGGCATTCACTTCAAAAGTGCCCTAAAAAACCAAATGCTAATGTAGATACACCCTTTGGGAACTGGAGTTAGAGAAGGGTGGGAAACAGATTTGCCGTGATGTGAAACTTTCAGAGGCTGCACATAGAGCTGATGCTGTGAAATTTTTATGTATTTGGGGTGTGGGGGGAAGAGAATTTTTAAAATTTGTAATGTAGACAAAAAAACCCAGCACAGCTAGGAAATTACATTGCTTTAGTGGGAAATACTTCTGACGGGTATGGAGGCAAAGTAGAGAAGGATGAAGTGCACTCCCTTCTGATGGCTGAAACCTCTCTTTCAGTCAGGAGGAAAGGATTTTAGAGTGGTGTCACCAGGAGTGGGACAGCAGACAAAAAATCACTAGCTTGGTTATATTACAGCAGGGAAACAGAAAATAACACGACAATCCTACCTGGACTCCCTCCCTAGTAATACCCCAGCCTGTGGGAAATCAAACTTCATGGTAAAAGTCAGAAAGGAGAAGAGTTCGGATTACGTGGATTGTACAATTGTAAGCGGGAGCTGAACTTGATCCTATCTACAAGAATCAACCTAATACTTTACACAATTCTGCTCAGAGGAGGAAAAGACCAGGAGAGAAAGAGAAGGTTCAGCCGTCGGAGGCTCTGCCTGTAGGAAAAATGAAGGGCAAGCAATCTTTAAAGTGGCACCCATGAGGAACTACCAATGAGAATAGTTTTGGGGGTTTTGGTTTAGATAATTATTTTTGCATCTTCATACAACTGCTACATAGAAGCAAACAGCATGTCAGAAAGAGAAGAACCTCATTGCAGTACAATGAGAAATACTGCAAAGGAAGGCTCACCAGTTTTCATGAAATTGTTTCAGAAGTGGCTGTGAGCATAAATACAATTCTCTCAACAAAACCTTTTCTCACCTACTCAAGCACGTTTTAACAAATGAAAAGCTTTCTCTCCGAAGGTAATGATAAAGTTAGAATGCAGCTGTTTCTGTGTTTGGTATTTTGATATGGAGGGAACATCTTAATATGTTCTGAATAAATTTCTGAGTGTTATCTACTAGTGTACTAACTCCTCAGTTAGTCTGATGTCATCTTTGCTTAGGTGTTATCATGAAGCTTTGTTCAGACAGAAATGTTTTTCAGTGTCATAAAATGACACAAATCACTTCCTAATATTTTTCCACAGATGCAGAGAGGGCTTTGAATTGAAGATCTCAATTATGATCAATATTTAGTATATAATTTTCAATATTCAGTTTATTTCAGAAGACAGACATTGAGCGAGAGAATCCTTCTGAGCTGGAAGGTTTGAAAATCAGGGGCTAAAAATTTGTCCTGGGTGTGCCATAGAAAGGTGATAAAGCAGCGGGTTGAAGGAACAACAGAAATGGTGTTAAACCCCAAAAAGGGGCAGAATACAAGCTGCTTGTAACAGTCTGACTAACAATATTTATGAAAAATATTTTACATGTTTCCGGGGCTTTTACTGTGGTACATGCATAACTGGGGGCTTTGAAAAAAGAAATCAGGCTTCATATGAGAGGAAGGCTGGGGAAGAGCTGCCTGCTAGGATGAGCGTTGGTGGGGAGGAAAATGAAGGCACTGTTGAAGCTCCAAATTAAACATCAGTTACAGTATAAATCCTAGTTTATACATGGTTCTGTAGAAATTATCTGGGGATTTCAAAATGAAGCTTTTTTACCTTCCTAGCTCTGAGTGCAGATATTCAGTTTAGTGGTTACATTACTGACAGTATTCCATCACAGAAAATCTATGCTTTAGTGACGTGCCCTTTGAAACCAAAGTTTTGTATTAAATTAACATTTAATAGATTTAGCAGTTATCAGAAATTAACCTCACCAAGAAAAACTTCTGTTGTCTTGTGAGTAAAAATAAGCAAAAATGCTTTTGACCTAATTCAAATCCACAGATGCTTTTGCAGATCTGCTTGTAGTTCAGGTAGACTCCCGTTTATACAAGATCTGTTCTTAAAATCCTCAGTAGATTATAGCATTATCTCTTAGAGCATACTGTCAGATCCCCTGATGATGCAAAACAGTGCCCTTTGAATCTAACCTTGCTTTGATAAAAGTTATAGTAATTCCATACCTTTCAAAATCAGGCCACTTCTGAAACTGCATTGTTTCAGAGTATATGTAAGAGACCCTCTTGTATTGAAAATGTGGGCTCTAAAATGCTTTGGTTTTCATTGGATCTCTGCCAAACTCCAGATAACTAATTTGAATAAAAAAATCAACATGGTAGTTTTAGACCTAGATAAGCATTAGTGATGGGGGTACAGGGAAGAGGGGAGAAGGAATAGCTGTCTACCTGCACAACTAATAATTGGGTTTTGATACGTACATTCTAAAGGTGGAAACATCCAAATATTGGCAAGGAAAAAAAAAAGCAGCAGAAAATTTAAAAATCCACCAAAAGCAAATATCAAATACCAAAATCTTATTTAAAACAACTTTGGTTCATGCAGGTTACTTATGTTTTAAATACTGTGAGTATTCCAAGCTGCTTTGCACAACTAACATTGGGCAAATTAATTAAATGAACTTCAAATCTATGATTCCACTAACGTAAAAGTTGGAAAAAAATTTCTAAGCTAGGGCTGTGATTACATTCTTGAAAGGACCAACATATAGAGGAGACATGTTAATAAAGTGTTGGTCTTATTAGGAGGTGTATTGAGAACCCTTGAGAGACTGGAAATTTTTATTACTTTTTTCTGTAACATGCTTAACCTTTTGTCACCAACACCATTTAACAAAAATTGACACCAGCTCTGTATTCTACTTCTTGCATATCTATGATGGTCATCGTCAATACTTAACATTTATGAATCCTGACTAAGCAATCCCACACTAGCTCCTACCTCTATTTGTGCTCGCTTAACATGAGATATTCAACAAACATTCCTATAATAGTAGATACATGCTTCTAGCCTCCTTGGGCAGCCAACAGAAAAGGAGAGCTCTAAAGACATGGTTTCTGAACTACATTTCATGAGTTGCTGTAAAAAGAAACTGGCATGTCATTTGCCTTCAAATCAGCATCCAAAATTCTACTGCATAATTTCTGCGAGCCCACAGACTTGAAAACGACTACAAACTACTGTTTACACAAATAAGAGGTAGCTATCAGACCTCAAGTAGCTATCACTTACCTAATATTTTACAGCTCATTGTCTAAACATGACCTATTATAGCCTCCTGGTACAGAAGGAGAATCACTCTTTCCCTTCAAAAAGAGGGATTAATTTATTTTCATTTGCACTTTCAACTCTCTCTAAACTCCGTCTGAAGGAGTAAGAATTGCCTTTTCCCTAAAATGAAAGCTGAGCCTTGCCTTGTTTGTAGTGGATGGGAGAGTCACAAGCAATGGGTGCAACTGTAGATCTCCAGTCAGCTCCTGATGCCCTCTCCACTGCCTCAGCTACTCAATCTGCCTAGTCATTCTAAACGTCTGTACCGTGACCAGGAGGGCTGGCTGGCACCCAGGGCACATGCATGGGTGTGAGCATGAAAGGGATTGTGGGCAGCAGCTGGTTTCTGTGCCTGCACAGCCATTTTCCAGGTTATTAAGTAGGAGGGACTGTCTATAACCTCGGTACCTTCAGATACCTGTCCCATCGTAAATCTGCCTCTGGCCAGGTATCTATCTGCCATGGTGGTATCTAAGTTTAGGACAAGACCTAGTGGTGTTACTCAATTCTCAGACACATACGTTTTACCTGGGATTTAAAAAACCAACCAACCAAACAAACAAACAAAAAACAAAAAAAAACCAACAAAACAGTACAACTTGCAAAGCTTTGCCTTCAAAAGAAACCCCACATCCCAGAAGAAAATGCTACCTGATGTTAATACACACAGGCACTCTTACGTAGTTTAGCTCAGCACAATTAACAAAGGATATTGCTAGTAACATGTTGCAGGAAGAAAAAGTACTTCCCAAGCACCTAACAGCAACATGTTGTGATCCATGGATATAAATGACCAAATAAAATGAAAGGATGTTAAAATGTCACAGAAACACCAGCCTTAATCTAATGTTGTCAGTGCACTCCACACACACCTTGTAATTACTAACACATTTGGCCTACAAATACTTTTTAGAAAGGGGAGTCCACCACTTCTGTACCTTTTTGCCTAAGCTGCTTTTGATCCTTCACAATTGATTTAAACTCTTCCATCGCTTCCTTTGCCTAGTGAAATAATGATGAGATGATATCACAGGGCAAGGGGGATGGGAGATGGTGGTATTTACACACATGCCAAGTAGATCTATTTGCAAACTATCAGTAAATTAAATAACACAATAAAAGTCCTAACCTGCTGGAAGCATTTTAAGCTCTTCTCTTTTCCTCCCAGCTTCTTCTGACACACACGCTTCTCCTCCTTTTGCGGCATTAAACTGCTTTTCCACTTCCTTTACAACAGTGGGAATACTTCCCTTATGGGTGTCAGGATCTTTCAGGGAGGTCAGAGGTTGCCCTGCAGAGGAAATGACAAGCTGTGAAATGTAAAAGAACAATTCCTTCCACATGTTTCTTTGCTCCAGGAGCAGTAAGGGGTTGTCGGCTAGCATCATGATGGGATGGGCCAGGCCTTTGCCTAGCAGTCCTGTCAAAACTAATTTACAATTAAAGACCTGCGCAGCTGTTTAAAGCTTTACAACTCCAGCGAGTTTCAAGGACTGCCAAAGCCAAGCGGTACAAACCAACCTTATTTTTAACAGCTAGGCAGGCAGACAGACAGAAGGAAGACAGACCAAAAAATGCTCTAAATTGTACAGTAACCAGATAAATTGTACACCTGAAAATGATCCTTCTATATAGTTCATAGTTTGGAAACTGAAAAAAAATTCAGCTGCTCTAACTTTTCTTCTGGTTGATGCATGGGGCTCATGACCCACATGTGCTGCTGTTAGACAGTAAACCTGGGGGGGGGGGGGGGGCGCAAAAATAAAGTTTAGTAAAAAAATTAGCTATTTGTTCATTGTTAGGGAACAAGTGTCCTTAAAACCAAACAGCTGAGTTACTTTTTTCTTTACACTCCCAAAGTATAGGAGAGCAGGAGGGAATGAAGGACAAGCAAACTTTCTGGAAAGCAAATGTACAGACACACAGAAAATCTGCATGTAGGTGTTTAGTCCAAAGACAACTGAGGTAGTGGGAGTCTTTCTACATGACAAATCTACCCTGCAAAGCAGTAGCAACAAAATCTCTGCTAACCCAGGTACTGGGAGCAGTGTAGTCATGCTAACACAACACTGTACCAAAGCAAATATAGCCTGTGTCACAGGTTATACTTAGCAAGATCATCCTCCTGCTGGGACCAAACTAGCCTGGCTACCTTCAAACCCTTTCCTTGAGAATCTTGGCTAATAACACCTCTCCTCCAACACAGCCAGGCTAAGCAAAACTCCCATCTCAATTTCACACTGTAGTGCTTGGGCTAACTTCTGCTTTAAAAGATGTACAATTGGTCATGACTATTTAGGTACAGGTAGTGATTTCTGCTGTAATTTGATCAAAAACTGTACACAATGTGGCACTAAAAAAAATTATTGTTTCAGTATCTTAATCCTCCTCAGCCACTCTTCCATTTTTTCCCTTGTAAGCACCCTTTTTAGGTCTCGAATACAACCATTATATGCTAGAACAGTGCTGACCATAACTTCAGGACTTCAAACTGGCCAATATTAACGAGATGTGAGTGACTAGAATGAAAAATGTTTTCCTTTGGTTTTACAAACTACAGGCAATTGAATCATCCCTGATTTTCTACTTGCCTATTTTATTTGATCACCATTTCTGATGGGCACAAATAAGTGTTTGCATGTCATGTCAGAGGAACAACACTGACATAAGAGGAAGCATTTGGAAGAATGTTCCCAACAAGTGCAGAATAACACTTCCCAAATGATCCTGAGTCTGACCTAAAAGTGTTTGAACTGGCGAACAAATATATGAGTGCTGTCCAGCTACTTTTCTGAGGATGAAAGAGCTGCCACTTTCAAAAAACAGTGAGTTACAATGACATTTTGCACATGTGAATCCCCTCTTCTATGGACACTAAAGTCAAATGAGATCTTGCTGTGGTTTTCAGAGTGAGAAAGAGTGGTCTCGAAGAATTTTTTTATATTTAGGGTTTTATATGGAGATTCACATTTCTGAAGTTTTCATGCATTTAGAAGACTGGGTTACTTAGATCCAAGACTATCAAGGTAAAGTTTCTGGTAGTGGAATCAAATTTTACTACATATGCTACTTCTATTAGAATTGTTACCACCTTCCACACAACAATAGCTAATGAATTCCCCGAAAAAATTGTCATTTATTTATTGACGGGGACTGTTCATCCCTTAACGGGGCAACGGATGAACAACAGAGGCTTTTCTTAAAAAAAGCAAAAGATGGTGGGTTGCGAAAGCACAAGCTGTGCTTCTTCCATGAACCTCTCATGGAATACCACTTCAAAAGAATGGAGAGAGATATGGTTTGGACTAAGAGACATACTAGATCTGATAATGTGCATCTGTGACCTACAAAGGAGGTAGAATGGGAGGTATTAGGTTGCATTCCCTTGTGTTGTACTCTGGAAGAGAGATCCTGTGCAGCAGGGAAGAGCCATACCTAGCCCAATGCAGAACTGTGGTTTAAAAGAATAATGTAGCCTGGAGTTAATGGAAATAATATGAAGGTTCTGTCTTAAACTTCTAAAACCAAGACAAATTTGAAGTGAAGGTTAAAACACCATCTCCTAACCTGCTCTATTTTGCTTACATGTTTCAGCACCACATATGGTATTGATATATAAGATCACTCATTATTTAGACTACTGCAGTAGAGAGAGTTGCAGAGTACCAGTCTTCATTTAGACTGTTCTTTCTTTCTCTGGTTTGTGTCTCAACCTTAATGTCACTTTAACAGAGCTTTTTTTCCCCCCTGCTTTTGGTGGTTTAACAGATATAATATAGTATTTATAGAGCATATCAATGTGCGACAGCTTGCCACAGATCATAAACACATTTTTCTGTTGGAAATGTTGAAGTCGTGATTTTCACCACGTGATCTCCAGTTCCCTAAGGTTTGCTCCTTTAATTGTAAATAGCCAGAAAGTCATCAAGCTAGCGTTTAATAAACTTTTAATTTGAAATGGATTACCACATGTTGTGTTTGTTTACCCATTATTAAATCTCTTAGCAACATATCACCAGCAGAAACAGCATACTGTAGCACTGCATAGATACATTAAAAAACAAACCCATGGGGGATATTAGCTGTTAATAATATCTTTAAAGAAGGCTCCAAGAAAAATAAATAAATATAAACAATATCAAAAATTACTCCTAGAAATTTTATTAGTGCAAATCTGTTTGGCATGGAAATTGTAGGACTTCCATGATCAGCTTATCAACTTATTTCAGAGGTCTGCATGCAAAATAGGACATACACTAATGTTTTTTCTCAGTTATAAATACATCTTTCTGGATTTCTCAAACTGAGTATCACGAGTTTTTCCATGTGTTTCCAGAAGTGTGACCTATTTCACTGCAGCCTCTATGTGTATGTGTGTGTCTGTGTGCATGTGAAGACTGATGGTAGGACCAAACAATGGCAAGGACAAGTTTGATTTGTTAAGAGTTTGTCCATAACTCTTCACTGTTAAGAAAAATTGGCTGCAACTCCACCTTTTGGATCTGGTTTTGTGCTGCATCTAGAAGCACCTTAGCAGATATGTAGAAGATACATGGCAACAAAAAGAACCTTACTCCTCAGTACAATGTGTGTTTACACCTCCGTGCTTCTGGTATCAGGGTGGTTACATACAAGCCTTTTGATCACAGTGCAGTTGCTGCTTAGCCTAAAAGTGTCACAGGGCAAACCTCATTTTCTTTATTTCCTAAACCATCACTCACTCTCTGAAAAATACTTCAGCTGGCCTCTTTTCATATTATACTTCCAATCCAAGCTGCCCATTCACCACACTAAATGATTTTTGCTTATCTGCTCTCTTTCTTTTCTTCCAATACCTCCTTCTCCTCCCATGTCTTCTACTGTGCATCACTACTGCTGTTCTAAAATGCCCAAGGAACCTCTGTTCTGAAGAACTAAATCCCTGTTTCAGATTTGCACATAATATTCAGACAGACACTACAACCTGTGGGTTGGCAGCATCTTTCAGTTCATTAAACAAGAGGAATATAGGAATGTCTGTATACCAAAAAAGAACTCTTTTTGTCAATGGCAGTCAGATCCCACATGCTGAAAAGGAAAAACCAGTGGCATTGTCCTGTCATTCTTCTTATTCCTGGATTTCTAACTGAAGAGGAGCCACTTCTGAGTCTATTGCAATATGATCAATTATGTCTTCAATGTAGCTACATCCAGAGACTCATAGAGGCCAGGGAGGATGCTCAGTCTGAGTAACATTCAGCAATTTTTTGAGAAAGCTTCTGGGTAGATCTCCTTCACATAAGCAAACAATAATTTGTCTTTCCTATAGGTTACCACTTGATTGAATCTTAATGGAATTTCACAGGAGTAGCATAAGGCATACCTCTGATGCCAGAACTATCTCCCCGACAAATTTGAAGTCCCTGTTCTAGCCCAGGGAAGTGCTAGAGTTCTTCCAGAAATAATTAGACAAAAAAGTATCTTTTCTTTTTCATTTCTTCCTGTAAGCTTGGTGTCATAAGCAGCTGAACTGTTATTGCTGTGACTTCAAGCATTTTTGAGCCTCAAGCAGAGGCCAGCATGAAAAGTTTCATCCGCAGCAATGAGGCTGGTTTAAAGTGCTCACAACTGAAAACAAAGTTAAGCAATATTAATAAAAAAGAATCAAAATATTCCTGCTGTAACACATGTTGGACCAAAATCTGAATGAGGAAAATCTAGCTTAACAACAACAATAATGACTAACCAACCTTGAAATGAAACTATGGGTTACTCCAATAAAAGCCTAAATGTAAACATGAAAGTTTGAATCCATCACCTTGTGGTCCAGACTGTTTCACTTTCTCTGAGACATCATTCTTTTCAGCAATGCTTGATACACGAGAAGAATACATGAGAAGTTCAGGTAGGAGATGAAGGTGCATATCACACTTATTTTGCTTATCTGAATCCTGTGGTAGTTTAATTATCTATTAAGAAAAAAAATACATTAACATAAGCAGTTCAGTGTTCCACAAAGCCAGAACATACTTGTTTGTACGCTATTTGTGAACCCAGAAGTCCAAGATGCTGCTACGAGGATTTTAGGAAGTCCTTGTTCATCTGTACTCCATTTACTGCAGTTTTCTCTCCTATCGGTTTCCTTTGTACATCTTCCGCATGCTTACAGACTACAGTAAACATCGCAGTAAATGGGGGTGACTCACAATCCAAAATCAGAATCATCTGGGAAAATATAGAGTCCCTGGATCATTAAATCATCCCATCTTATACACTGAGTTGAACGACTAATTTTGCAGCTTTGAGGTCTTCCCTCCCCTCATTTCAACCAATTTTGACTCTTCTGTTATTTTTTTACCATAGCTCTACCAATACTGTTTCTGACATTCCCTTTCCTAACATATATTAGGTATATTTCTGGTATATCTCTACATGATTCTGAAGTTATTTTCACTTTCTTTTACTCTTGGTAGACCCTAAAAAGAAAATTGCCTGAAAACCATCACTACAAGAAAATGAATAACCACACTTTCTGTCAAGTAAACTCACATGTTAAAATTAAGACGCTTTCAGAATTCATCTCTTTTGGAGAGTGTTTTTTCCTGAGCCAGACACGACTATAAAAGAGGTGTAAGTTTGAGGTCTTGTTAAGATTCTGAATGAGTGAATGTATCTCAGTTACGATAACAGCCTTACTTTGCAAGTCCAGAAACAAAGCTTCCACTGAAGAGGAGTTCTTAACTCAGGCCCATTTTCACCAAAGACATACAAAAAATGTCACGTCTGAATTATGTCCAAAAACTATTCAAAAGTAAGGTTCCTACTACAACAGAGCTTGTTAGCTGGAGATCCCAGACATACAAATGCAACAATATCATAAACAACGTCACTATTTTATTCTGTAGCCATGTGAAAGCACCTCTGAGATTCACTAAAACTGTGGAGGAAGTTAACATGTGCAGGCTCAAACTTAGAATTTTAATTTTTGATCCAATTACTCAGCACCCAAAACAATATTTTGATATTTGAAGAAATCCTAAAATTTGGCTGTTAAAAACTCACTAATTTTACATAAAAGTTGGAGATGTATGTGGTTTTCATTTTCTTTATATGCCTACTGCGTAGGATGATAAACGGCTTTTTGGAAAGACAGTATTTATTTTAAGGCAGACAGAAACAAAGTGGAATCTCTTCTGAGGAACTGGGACTAAACAAACAGACCTAATTTTTTTAAATACAAACCTGAAAGTAGAGATTGCATAACCAATGATCCAAGTCTTGAGAAATAAAATTTTCAATTTTTTTGAATCGGTTAACTTTGGAGTCATAATGGCCTCTGAGGAAGGGACATTTAAATTTTCCCTCTAAGGCATTAAAATTGTTGTCATACAAGGGAAAAGCTCCCCATCCCACTTCTCGATCAATCAAAGTACAGGTCCCACGAAGAAGGAAGAGTTCAAAGAGGAGGACCATGCCTGGCTTCACAGCTTTTCTAGGTGGTAGAACCTAGCAGAGGAGGAAAAGAGAAGATTCATTAGTTTTAAAAACATCACAAGGGAAACAGCTTTCTTCTGTCATGTAAAGCTCTACAAACTTCATACCTTTGAACCAATTTTGCATGCTAAAACAATTAACAACTCTTCTTTTTCCATCAAATCATGTATTTGAACAATTTTTCACTCCAACAGAAAATGCTGTGCTTTTTTTTCACGTTAATTTTGTGATTTCTTTTTTTCTCTTTGGCTTTCTGAAAGTGTTCATTTTCTGTCTTTATTTACCAGTAGTGGAAAAACATTGTCACTAGAAAACTTTAAGACAGAATAACAAACCAAGTTGGGAATCTGAGGTGTCTCTGTGAGGGCTGGCTGAGATTCACCACTGGGTTCTTCTTGCAGCAACTTTGGAGAGTTCATCCAAACACCCAGTGAGAACACTTGCAGGCTTGCTCCTCACTGAGTCATAAACTCTTCTCCACCCAGTTCTGGGAATGATTTTAGTACACAATAGCCTTCCTCCTTCAAATTAAAATAGGGAAACTCTTCTTGCAAAGTATGTGAACCTCAGAGTAGGGTCAAAAATGAGACTGAAAATCAGGGCTGAAGAAACACTCTGAAGTAATGAGTTGTGTAAATCTCTCTGTAAGGTTTTGCTGTGTGAAGCAATGTAACATCATGGAGAAGAGGGTAGAGAAGGAAGAAGGATAGACCAAGAAAAAGAAATCTGGTCCCATGCTGCAATTTTAACTGTTTTCTTTAATTAATGTGGAGGGTTGGCCCAGGTCCTGTTGAACAGCTCTAATACATTCAAAAAGGCACATAAGACAAAAGCCGTGCAAAAGCTAGAACATGGAAGGTGACTACCATTATACCCCGGCTAACAGCTCCGAAGGCTGGTCGCCTGGGGACAAGGGGAGTGAATACATCAGCTACACCTCTCACACAGCAAAATATCTGCTTCATCACTGCTCCTACACATTCTCCTGGATTATGGAGAGCTGGGACTGCCTAACCTCTTAAATAATCTTGGATGCTTCTCTAATAAAGACATTTTTCTGTTATTTGAATATTTTCCACCTTTTATTGTTCCCATTTCAGTCCTCAAAGCTGATAGCAGCAAATGCCTTGATACATTTGCCTTGCAGAGACTCCTGCTCAACCTTACCCTGCCTTCCAGCCAAGGTAGAGAAAGAGGAGCCTTTTCTCCTTCTCTCCTCGCTGTGAATTGACACGTACTTGTAGAAGGCCACAGAAGTCAAGGGTATCCTCTGACTCTGAGTGTCCTGTAGGATATACCCTCAGTACTTTTTGAAACTCAGAATAAGAACTCCAAATAGAAGACATCTTTCCAAACTGATCACCCACTATTAAAATCCTGAAACACCAAAGTCTTCTTAAACTATCAGGGATTTCCTCAATGAGATGACATTCTGCTGATAATCACCCACGAATCTTTACTGTTTCAAATATTTCTGCACATAAGTACACACCTCAATGCAGCTCTTTCTTGACTGATATTTTTAAATACAAGCATCACTTTTTTTATACTCCTGATTAACAGTAGGCAAAATCATAAGCGCAACTCAGGTACAGCCAAGATTTTCTCTCTCTCTTTTTCTGAAGCAGCTAGGGGATTTACCCATACCAATAACTGCTATGTTAGGAGATGACACATGTTCCTAGGTGTGTTGCATTCTGTAATTTTTTTGAAGAGGTGAACAGAAATTATTATTTAAATAATATGCCTTCTCTTTTCAAGTTATATACTGTGATTAGATAACAGCAAGAGAGAGGAAGTCATTTAAGGAAATCTTTAAAAACTATAAATATTGTCATTATCATGTAGGTGTACTTTATATTAATTATGTAAATATATTCTAAGACTTAGTGTAGGTTTAAAATGAAACAGAAGCATCTGTTGAAAAATGCCATAACCCTGTGGCAGCTGCTATTAAACCATTAACAGTATCAGGTTTCATTTAAACCAGATTTACCATTTTCTATAACAGCCCGTGGGAAAGCTAAAAACATTAGGCACAAATTACTGACAAAAGAGATCCTTAATCAAGCCATACATTTCATTTGGCTAGCTGGGTGCTAGATAGCAACCTCTGTGCTACAAATTAAAGGTGGTGGTTACAAGACTATGATCAAAGACAATTACCTGCACTATTGAACAATCCCAAAGCATAAGCAGCTGAAATCACTGCCATATCACAACATCCCTTTTGGTTTCTCCCTTGTCTTCCAGACTTATGTTTTCCTTCAGAATAACTTCACAGCACACTCTCTTCTACCAGCCTGCCTACAAACAGACAGTGGTCAAGCAGTTGGTTTAAGAGTAATGGTGACTATTACAAATTCATTTCTTTTTTTCCTGCTTATAGTTAGTCTTCATTTGCTATAAGCTCTCATCCTGGACCTAGATTGCAAACTCACTCTTTGGGACTGGAAGCACCCCTTTGTTTACAGTTACAGGAGCTGGATGATTAAAGCCATGCCATGATCCAAACACATAATGACAAAACGTAATAAGAAACATAAGGATTTTGTCACACACCTGTATGCTACAAAGCTTGAGGCTGTGTTTCATTCTGGGAGTCCTCATGCGTGAACACTGGGTGTCTGACCCAGCTAGGACAGTGTCACACATCTCAGCATATA
Source organism: Strix aluco (assembly GCF_031877795.1). Classification (NCBI taxonomy): domain Eukaryota; kingdom Metazoa; phylum Chordata; class Aves; order Strigiformes; family Strigidae; genus Strix; species Strix aluco. The sequence continues at coordinate 96,540,312 of NC_133931.1, forward strand.
TGGTCAAATAAAACATACCTACCAAGTAAGAAATTTCTTTCTGTTGAATCCATACAAAAATCCTGGCCAAGTCTCTGCCTGTTACTCTATGCTGGTGCGCCAAGCATTCATGCAGGCGCCTGTGGGCTTTCATTTCCATCCTGACGGCCGCCAGGAGCGTGATTTATACAGGGCAACTGCTGTTTAAGAAGGGACAGACAGGCTGAAGCAGGAGAGTTTCAAAAAGGAGGCAGGTTCCCTCAATAGCCCCATGCTAAACCTATTCCCATCGCCACAGTGAACCACATCTCCGTCACAGCCCACTGTCCCGCAGCCGCAGGGTCAGACAGCCCTGGGAGGGAGCTTGGTGTTGTGCCACCTGCCCTTCATTAACCTCCTCCTAGGTGGCGAGCCTGAGAGCAGGGATCTGGGGCAGGGCCAGCACGACCCGTAGGCATGGATGCACAAAGGCATTTAGGCACATAGCTCCAATTGAAATCCACAGTGGTCCTTGAGTGCCTCTGCGTGCCTCTGTAGGTTTGGGTTGTCATGCTCAGGTACAGGGCAGGGAATAACTCAGGTGGTTAAAGGAGGAGGGGAATCAGTAATTGCACTCTCATAAGAGACTCAGGGCAGTGCCTAGGATGGGAAAGGCACAGGCAGCTCTAACTAACCAGTTTGTTTTGATGGACTGTTTTGTTTCTGAAGAAAAAAAACATTTAAAAATCAGCAGTTATATTTTCCCAGCCGGTGGCAACCTCTTTTGAGGCACTATTTGGTAAGTTAGTCCACAAACCTGCACCAACACTGTTGATGTTCAAAGAGAGCACACTGTGTAAATACAGCTTCCTGGGTTTTAATGGGTCTACTCTCTAACACCTAAGCTCACTAATTCTCCTTGCTCAGGTAAAATTTCTGTTGAGGTCTGTGAGGTATATAGCCCTTTACAGTGCTATGAAAGCACCCAACGCCCGCTTTTTACTGGTGTAATTTCTTCTGCAAAGAGAGATGCAGCAGAGAATAAATAATGCTTGTGTGTGCCTGCACAGGCACAAGTAATTCTTCTTAGTCTGCAGTTAACAGTGTTGCATTTAATTGAATTAAATCATAGTGAACTAAAATTATCTCTTGTCACTATTTCTGAATTCAACTGTTTTATATCAGTTTTATTGTAATATATCTTCCTTCCCCATATGCCACCATAATTCCAGCAAAGAAATTGTTTACTCTAGAGAGAGAATGAATTCTATTTGAATATTTCAATAAACAGATCCAGCGTGACGATTTGGGGGTTTTTGTCTGACTTACTCTTGGGCTTTAACCTTGTCAGAGAAGAAATAAACCTTTGCTCCTCTCCTCTGTGCTTCAAATGCTTTCAATTTAGAAGAAAAGGGATAAAGATTACATAATTCAAATAACACAAAAATTTGACCACAAAGCAACTTGATTAAAGTGAATTAGAATATGCAAAGGCAATTCAGTATTTACTTATTATATAGAAAAATCTTGCAAAACACCATATAAATTAACAGCTCATCGTTTCTGGTTATGAAAACTGTAGCAAATGAACCTCACTGGTGTAAAACATGGGTAGAAAACCTTTTAAATAGGAAGCAGTTCCCATCAAACTATTTCATTAACAAATAAAAAATTACTTCACTAAGTAAAATGAATAATGCTGGAGACAAGTCTGTTATTGCCAAAATAAGGTGGAGCTTTCACAACCAGATTTCAAGCCCTCCCCATTTACCTGCAAGGCCAGCATACAGGCAGAGGGAAGGGCATTCTGGGGAAGTGTTTGTGTAACTTTGAAATTTATAAAAGGCCAGAGGGGAGGGAATAGAAACACAGACTGAGGTAAAAATAAAATATCGTGTTATTAGGGTTTTCCAAAAGTCCTATCTATCATCAGAATGTCCTGGAGTAGCTGGAAACTTACTTCCCCAGCTTTCCATCGCTGCCTGTCTTTGAACAGGTATCTGAATACAAAAGAGCACACAAATCAAAGGAGGACCATGCAGTGCACTATCATTCATTTCCCCATATAATTTTTTTCTTCTATTTTCTGAAAAAGAGAACAGACCTTTCAAGGCTGACATAGCTCAAACAACTCCCTGCAGCTTTCAGATCTCCTTAAACCTTTATGCAGTACCACCATCTTTCCTTTGACCCAGTATCCCAACCTCCCAGATCGTGGGTACTATGGACCAGAAGCAGTTGTGGTGCAGCACATGTGCTCAGGATCACGGATGAGCTGCTTGGAACTCAGGGCAGCAGTATCTGTAAGCAGGCAATTTATTCACCACTCCCAGTCCCACAGCAGAAGCAGTGAGCAGGATTTCTCCTGATAGACTGTGCCAAAGCACCCCAGCACCTTCCCAGAGCCTCACCAAGTGCCCCAATGCAAACACCTCCTGCCCTCTCCCATGCTACCAGAGCAGCAACGTTCCCCACTGTCTCCTTTTCCTCTAGGAGAGATAACTCAGGGCGTAGTTAACTCCGGCAGCATCACATGCGGCATGACTACCTTACACCAGAGGACCAGAATCTGGCCTTTTATCTTCCCAAATACAGGGGAATAATGTTTGCATTCTGTGCGCTTTAGCCTCTGCATCTGTTGCTAATTGTCCTGGCACATCTGCTGCTAATTCTTTTCTGTTCTTTGACCAGCAGGGAGTAGTAATGTATGGTACAGCCAGCTCTAGCCTCCCCGAGCATTTCTGTTGATATACCGCTGGCCTGGGCAGATTCTGACCTCATCTTGCAAGGGGAGAAAATTGTCTTTGTAAGAGGAAGGCAGGAAATCCAGTTCCTTCTCCTGCCACTCCCATCTCATTTATTCCTGAGATTGATTCCAGCATGGTCAGAGCATGAGTTTCCTGGGATAACGTAGGCCACCGACACGAAACAGAGGAGTTTATTTCTTTTGTATCAAGAGGACACATACTTTACTCAAAAACCACTTGGAGCCAAGGAGTCTCATGAAGACATGGCTCATTCGACACGCAGGGCTGAGTCACACAGCAGTGCTGCTCTGCCTGCCCCGGGCTCCAGTGCAGGAGCAGGCAGCTTTCCTCTCCTTTTTGCTCCACCAGCTGCTCCATCTCAGGTCTCTTTCCTGATGCTGTTCTGGATTCCCCATCACGCCTTGCGTAGCACAGCATCCGCTTCCCCCATAAGCTTTGGTCCAGCCAGGGATGCAGCAATGCTCCCTTCACCAGGAAAGCTGTGCCAATGCAGAGTTCATGCTCCTGCAGTATTTCCCGGATGGTCCAGACCTGGGCAGGCTCTGCTGTCTTTCCAGGGGCTCAGCTACCACTCCTCTAGCAAAGAAACAGGAAGACCAACTCCTGATAAAAAACTCTCTTTTCCTTGTGTGCTCTGTTTTAAAATTGCATGTTTAAACAGGATCATTTTTTGTTCTTTTGTGGCATAAAGTAATCTTCCCATTTCTGTAGTACAACTTTGCAACTAACCTGATCATCCCAAGTTCACAGATAACTATTTAAAATGTGAAATGCTTCAAAACCAGATATTTTAAGGAAAAAAAAAATGTGTCTTCTGATGGTGTTTTGCTGGGTCCTACAACTTGCAGATATGGACCAAAACATGGCTTAAGCCCCTTTTTGCAGTTCCAGACTGTCAGCTCTGGTGAGTCATGGAATTGCTCTGTTTTTCCACTCACAGCATTTTTTGTTGGGTCAGGCATTTATTTTGTTCTTGGTGTCCTCTGTTGCTTGGAGTTTACTTGAAGCTAAGGATACAGGCAGGGACTGCTGCATTCTGCCTTCCCACTGATCTGCCCCAGATATTATATGACTTTTGTATAATTATTGTGTCCTATGGCTCATGTCAAGCTCTCTTACAGATATAATTTCCCATTAGGTAGGGAATAGGCCATGGAGTGGTCCAAAATAAAAGCCTGTCCTTAGACACTCCTTATTTTTAACATATGTCTGCTAGATTTTCCAACGCAGACCACATACCCTACCCTCGTTAAATATGATGCATTATAACATAGGCCACATTTCTGAGATCTTTGGTCAGTATTGGTCTAAGCTCAAGGAGCACAGGGTCCAGTGGGTGTTTCCAAGAACTCCTCCAACCAGAGCACAATTACTAGACAACATGTGAAAAGTAACTTCAATTAACTACCGAAAACAAAACATGGGATAAGTAGTAACCTTTTGCTTATGTAAATCAATTGCATAACACTAAATAAGGTAGATGCAATAGATTCTAGGATGCAACGGCTTTGTAGTATCAGCACACCAGATTTAATGAATCCCTTCAAGTCTTCACATGGTGCTGGAAATGGAGCCTTTCATGGTGGGAAAGTCCACCTATGGGCAACAAAAGTCTCCAGAGAAACCACACGGCTGTAGCTCATGGATGGAACAAGATCTGTGCACAACACAGCACTGGGCCAAAGGAGGTTCCTGTGACACATTCTGCTGGGCCCACAGCAAGGAGAAAGACTCATGGCCATTTGGGGAGAAGAGCACTGCTGAAGGGCTAGCAGCCAGCCTGAGCAGTGTTGGGCCTTTGGCCTCATGGTCTAAGCAGTGCCCAGGCTGAGGAGTGCTTGCAGCATGCCGCAGAGGTCGGTTCCCAGGACAGCACAGCGGCACAGGGGTGCGAGACAACAGAACAGAATTGTTCTGAAAACATGCATTTTGAGGAGCTGTTGCAAAAGACACTTAGCAAATAACAATCGAAGACCAAAACCTCAAACAAACCCAGATAAATAAAATAGAAGCAGTAATAAGTATGTGTTCCTGCTGTGTGAAAAAAAAAAAAAAAAATCAAATCTGCAGTCTTCAGATACATACAAGCATCTGCATAAGCTTAGTTCTTACATTTACCAAAAGGTTCATGTAGCACCTTATCATCCCAACTACAAATAATTGCATCCAGGGAAAATTTAAGTGGCTCTCATTTTGAAAGTCCTCTGGCACTGCCAAGCATTATTACTTCCTATCTTTTTTCATAGTGTATCAAACTCTTATGTTATGTCCTATAAAGTATCCTAGAGCTAAATATTCTTCATCTGTGCCAGCATTTTGCTCAAGAATAAAATAAGGGGGGGCAAAAAGTTTGTGCTCTACTTTGCCTAATGATACCTTGTTTTGTAATTACCAAAAGCATCACAGTCCTTAGACAGCTGCTGACATACAGAAAATAAGGTTCTTGAAACTGTTTGTTTCATCATATTTTAAGATTTAATACCTTAGGTCATGTTAATCAGTTTCTGATATATGTAGTTTTCAAAATGCACTTCAGGGAAGAAAATGTTGGAAATTACTAATAACAACAAAGATCTGAACTTTATTCTTTATATATCTAACTCCGAATGGGAACATTACCGAAGTACTTTGCCATCTTAAGTATTTAGGAAGCTTTAAATAAAAAATAAATCCACCTCATTCAGTGAAATAGAACATCCTCTTTTTCCAAGCAAAGGAGTTCAAATTTATTAATTTTGTAGCCATATTTTAAAATGAGTGTCAGCCCCTGCTAGATGACTGCATGATAAGTGTCCTGAAACTTCAGGAAAAGGCACTAAATTTTTCACAGCATTTGTGTTTCATTTTCAGTGTAATAAAAATATGGTGCCCTTTTAATAATGAATAATAGATCTCCTGGTATGATTTACATGCGTGGATTAAATGTCATGTTTGAAAAGTTGCTGTTTTATTCATATTGAATTTCCCTCAAGTAAAACAAAATGGTACCCATCTACTGTTATAATATTGCTAGTACCTTGCCACACTGATACATAAATATTAACCAGTTGATATACTCTTTAAAAATCTACGGATCTGTGAACTCTTCTGTCAGCAATGGTGGTTTTACATGCATATGAACCATTTTAGTGCTATCCCAAGTTCTAGGTACATTGTGGGAAAATCGTAGCAACAGCGCTCACATTTTTTTTTGCTGAAGTGTCGATTTTGGAAGGCTGGCACAGAATAAGTACCAATGCCAAATGGGTGCAGCAGGACCTGGGTTAAAAAGCAGCTTGGGGAGCCCAACACTGACATGATTATCCCCGCTTCTCCTCAGCAGTTCTAGATTGACATCCCAGGTGACTGAACAGCTTAATGAACGTGTTTTAAATGTCACTTGCAGACAACTTCATAGGCTTATAGTGCTCTTCACAATAGCTGAAAATTTCCTATCTGAACTTCCCCTTCTGAACAAAAACTTGCTTCCTAACAAGACAATCTTTTTTTCTGGAAAAGGACTCCAGAAATGTTTATCATTTATTGCAAATGCTTGAAATAGGAACATCTTTCTCGAAGGTTCCTTCTCTTAGTAGGTGAAGCTTGCAACGTACAACAAAATATTTTGGTTCCGATAATTGAAATTATAGCTGAAAACTTTTTTTTTGTTAAAGAAGAGAAGCATTTTATCCACACTTCTATTTATTTCATTGAAGCCCATGAATATTTTCACTTTGAAATGTGAGGATTTGTTCTTATTGTTGTAATTGTTTCATATAACTATTGTAACGTTTATTGAACTAACTTAAGAAATGCTGACTAAAAAAAACCTCCACTTTTTCTGAGCAAAATTACAGTTTTGCATACCACAACTCATTTATGCTCTTCAAGGCATCATTAAGCTGAAAAATGTAATCTGGACTTACTAGCACTGGAACACGGATCCTATGGAGTCATAAGACACTACTTTATATACACTGTGAAGAAAAAATGCTTACTGACTACTTCAGTCTTATCTAGGATCTTAGCCATCACGAGACAGCAATAAGGAAACTATACTAGTAAAATCCTTGGTCTAGTGTAAAGATGATGCAGTCACATCTGTGCAGGTGCTGCCAAGGACAATCTAATTGCATAACTGCATTACTAGATGCACAGTAAACATCTCATCTCCTTTCCTATCCTCTCCTTACTCAACTTTCATTCCAGAGCCGAGAACAATCAGGCAGTGCAAGAGTATATTGAAAGTTTAAGAACAAAGCTTCATTGCTGCCAGAGTCAACCTGCTGCATTTTTGGAATCTCAGCTTTAGTTCATGTTCAGTTTGTATTATAATGTAGGTGAAGCTTCAAAATAGCTCTTGCTTTACCCAAACCAGACAGCATTAAACTATATAAGACTAAAGTCCCCTTGCATAAACTAAATATATGAAAACATCCTTGGAATGCTGGGTTTAAAACAAGTCCCCTTCAGGTCATGCTGGTAGTTGCTACTCCTAAAATTGGAGAGAGTCATTTGAAACAGCAATTGCATTTTATCACAATCCAAAGCATTCATACGTGCTTTGTCCAGCATAATTTAAGGAAAATAATTACTTGTGTGACCATCTGGCCTTACTGAAAGCCAAATAAAATTCAACTGGTGCTATTAGGAGCCACTGTCTAATATGTAGTCAGAGGTTATTGGGGGAGGTAGGTTGACAAACTAAAAAGGAGGACAGTAAAGGAGGGGAAAGAAGGGAAGCTGGCAAGCTGGAGCAAAGAACATTGATTAATGAACAAAAAACATTTTTGAAAGGTCGGGTGCGCAAGTCAGACTAGCCCCGAGGCAGATCTAACTTACATGACCAGCACTTTCTGTACGCAGCAGGTAACCCATGCTGACACCAACTTTGCCGACATGACAGAGTTATTATTTTTGGAAGGATGTTGTGTTCTGGAACAATTTCTCTAATACATTAGTTAAAACTAAGCTTTCCTTCAATATCAAGCATGCATGTCTTCCTTTTCACCCTGTTTACACTGAACTCCTATCATTATTCCAGCCAATAAAAACAAAAGCTTATTCTTCATTTGTGAGCACTTATATTTCCACACCCCCACACCCCTCCCTGTAATATATCCCAGGACAGCAGTGCTGTATATAAAATTGTGTCCAAAGCCAAATGCTCGTCTGCAGCTCACCACTAAGACCTCTCTACTTACGTTAAGTTTTGCAGTAGATGCTAACCATCTGAAGACTAAAATTTGCCTCATCTCACCACAGATCCTAAAGCTTTCTTTTGAAACATACCAAGGTGGAAGAACAGAAAGGTAGAATCATTCAGCATACAACATCTACAGAATGAGCTGGTGGAGGAGGTTCTTTAAAATTATGACATTAAGCTTTTGTTGTCCATCATACAGTAATGAATACAGGGAATCATTAGAAGGTCATTTAATCTAACTTCTCCTCCCGGTCCTGCATTTTAAGTGGACTTGCCCAAGACCTGCACATTTGTTCACTAGACTAAAACTAAAGTTTGGTGAAGATGTTTATTAAATGTCCTCTGTGAGACTCAAAGAGGACTTTAAAGCACACTCTGGAAAAGTAGTAAAACTACCAAGCACTTGTCTCAGACCTTTGGATGAAGCATAATAGCCACCTCTAAGCAGTTACTGAGGTGTCTGTGCAACCCAGTAGAGACTAACAGAAAGACAAGTACATGGACTTTGCACATACTCCTCACAAATCCATGTCAGGAGTTCTTTTGCATTGAGGAGCAGCTGGACAAAAGATGAGTCAATCTGAACTAGCTCTTGCTTAGTATTGTGAACAGAGATATGCCATTTTAAACAGGGTCATCCCCCAGGTAGGAGCAAAAGAAGCAGCCAAGACCCAGGAGAAACACAATATTGAAAGCAAGAGGCAGGGCATGCCAGAGTCATTCAGTTGTACTGCCCATAGTCTTCTTTCAATGAGGCCTGAGAAGGCAATACTTTGTCTCCAAGGCACTAAGCAGAATGCATGCACCCTGCCTAGGGAGGAATCCCAGCTCAATGATTTCTCTGACAGAAACATGCATTTATTTTAACATCATGTGAGAGTCACATTCACAATTTCCCTCTCTATATACATGATTTTTTTCATGCCAACACCTGTATTTACAGACACTGTTCATTATCCATTACAAATGATAAACAATTAAAAAGCAGAAAGTGTGGCTTAACAGCACTTTATATATCACAAATCCAATAGTTGAAATGACCTATCCACAAGTAACTGAAAACATCAGTGCCATACATAAAAGTTGCTTTATCTGAAAGCTCTTTGGGATAAGGACTGTCTATCTGTTCTGTATCTACACAACACTTCACACAACGGAAGAGGTGGAGGAAGAAATTTACCATTCAGTGCATACTGCAAAATAAATAATTGAAAACAGAAAAGACTCTCCTCCTCATTCTACCAATGCCCCATAACACAAAAAAAAAACACCACACTAGGAGAGATGAGAGTTGTTTTTCAAACTGTAAAGAAGCTTTCATGTGCCAGAGAGTTTATCTGAGACCAATGTTTCAACCAGCACTAGGCATTAGCTACAACAGTGAACAACTGACACACAACAATCCTGCCACGCACAGCATGCTTAGGCAGGAAAATATGTGTGCCTCAGTCGCAAAAGACAGAATAGAGCCTCAAGTGTTTGGGCTCCTTCCAAAATAATCCAAATGCTGCTTTTTTGGCAAATGGGGGTCAATGGAGCTAAAAACTCACAGAAGGATTTGGGCATTCATGTGTTTATATACACCCACTCATTCATTTATTATTCTAAAGCTACTTTACAGAAATCAAATTACATAGCTGACAAGCTGCATAGATAAGAGAGAGTAAAAGTAAAATTTAAAATTAGCTGACAACACATATATGATGTAGTGTATATTTGGCACTTTTAGAGTGAGTGATGAGGGTTAACCTAGGGGGAAAAAAATTGCACCTTCCTAAATTGCACCTTAAATTATTAAATAAATTATGAACATGATGGAATGCATTAAATATATAAGCCTGAAGGAGAAAGAGCGGATGTGTTTTAACTTTCAAAGCAAAGACAGCATATTGAAGAAGTGTTGCTTACTGTCTGGATACTTTGTCCGAAGTAGATTTCAGTGTTGTAGAAGTTTCCATCGTGACTAACAGGAACTGTTGTCCTGGCCTGAGGCTGCTCCTTCAGCTTGGGCCACTCCAGCAAGCCACCACCTAAGCGGCTGAGAACAGAAACCTTGAGGGTGTAATGGCCTTTAGGGACCTTATCTTTGACTCCCCTCAGGCATTTGATGTGAATTTCTATCGGCTGTGGTGTCCTGGAGCAGTCAACCTAGGGAGAAGGCTCCGAGTTACTGACCTGGGTTGAGATGACTTTAACCATACAATTCGCAAGAACAAATTTCTTCAAGAAAATAACTACCAAAAAGCAGACAACATGCTTCTTGTTCAACCTGTAATTACCTATTGCTAACTGAGAGTCTGCAATTAGGGAGGTCAAAAGTCATAGAGATGACAGATAAAAAAATAATACAAATACAACTAATAAAATGTTTGGCATCCTTGGGGGGAAGGTGGAGCTGTTGAAGTATGACACCAGAAGCCATTAGTCTGCAATAACAATGCAGAATTAACTGGAAAACAACACCATTGAAAATAAAGCATGCTTTGCAAGACAGGCACAATGTGTGATGTGATGAGCAGGCTGCAGGCACAGAGTGAAAGACAGGGCAGGCCATGTTTTTACACTAATTATTAGCCTTGCCATAGCTATTAGTGCTGTGTAATATGCAGACTATCCTTTCACCTTCTGATTATCATATAATCAGATTCTCTTAAAAATAGTAATCAAAGTGCAACACGTGTAGAGTTTAATAACAACTCCCTACAGGCACCTTTATTCCAAGTCCAGACAAAAGGAAACATCTGCTGCTTGCTGTTGACAAGATGTTGTCTGAGTTACAGAATGTTTAGTATGGAATAAATGCTGTTCTGTGTATCAGAAATGCCTTTCTGGTGCTTTCCTTGTATGCTTATTTTACAGCGTGGAGGTTGGCAGAGGGGAACAGACACAGCAGTATGATCCTTATGAGTCTTGCCTGAGCAAAGGCGTAGGGTCTGTCCCACTATGCCAGCAGATACTTCAGTGCTGCCCAAATGCAATCTGCAGGGTCAGGCACATAACAAGGTATCCCAGTTTGGCTCCAGTGTTGGCTTCAACGAATAAAATTGCTTCTGCAATAACTAATCATTTAGTGCTTCAAATCAGCAGTGATTTTTTTTTCCAAGGAATCAATTTCTTCCATTATTTTGAGAAAACACTAGTACTAGGTCATCTTCTTTTAATGCAGTGTGATACAAGAACCCATGCCACACTTCAGAATCAAATGGCTACCTTGACTACTAGGTTTAGTAGTCTCACAGTCTAAGCCTACAGTAGCTAATAATCTCTTCTTTAATCCTGTCTTGGATTTATTTTGGAAGAGATAGCATATTTCCATATAGATAGAAAGCTTCTGGAATTAAATTAAACAGTTAAATAAACAGTTGAATTTGTTAAACTTCTTTTGTTTCTCAACACAGACCATACTTAACAACTAATCTGAATGACAATTATTTTCAGCTTAATTAGAAAATCTTAATTAACAATGAAGATTTAACCTTAATATTTTTGGTTTCTGAATCATATATAAAAAAATTAACATTATGTGAATAAATAAGACAATCTTTTTAAACCTCAAGGCAGGATTACTGATGCAGGCAGACTTCGTTATTAAACACATTCTAAATTAAACGCCTCTATGAATTTTATACTGAAATATATTGTGATAGTTTTGCATGCCAAATGTGACATTTTGTATTTTAGATTCATCTTCTGTAGTAATTTTGGAAATGTCATACAAACAAAGATTTTGTCATTTACCAATGGAATTACTATGCATGGCCGGTTAGCCATCTCTTTTCTGGCTCTTCTGGTTGTTTCAAGTCAGCAAGCCATAAAAAATCTTTATCTCTCTGAAACACAGCAATTTGGAAGATAATCGAATAGTGACTGGGGGGCAGAAACGCCAGTCTGAGGAATTATACCACAATCTCTCTTGCATTTACAACCTTCCTCAAAGCGAGTGTCAGTCGAGTAGGAAAAGGAGATAGAAGATTCATCATATTTCAAGCCTGTCTCATTTGCATGGTGGCATAGCTGTCTCATCTCCTGCTGAAAGACTTTGCTTGGCCAGCGCTGACAAACTGTTTTGAAGAACTCTTGCCATGCCCAAATGATTCATCATTAATAGCTTTAGACATTCTCTTTAAGCGTATGGTTACTTCTGCTGGAAAGCATATTTTGAAACCTGCTAAATTCTATCCTCTTAAACTAAGAAAAGACAAAAAAAAAAATGCAATGCCATTGATCTAGTCAGCAGTTCACATCAGGGAAAAGAGCACTCATGGATAACCTCACCTTACCACAAGGTCCTGCTGCTTCAGTATTCACACCTGCAAAGTTACCAAAGCTGGCTACCATTTCTTCTTCAGATCCATTCTCCTCTGCTTGCAATGGCTGACTTCCCACTCTGAAGCTGTTAGAAAGGGAAGAGGGAAGAACTGAAAATAAATGAACTACAATGCAGACACAGAAAGCACTTGCCGTTGGAAATACATCACAGTTTGATGTTTTCCTTGAATATATCACAAGCCTTGCAGGGCACCCAGGAGAAACAACAGTGTGCTAAAACAGAGAAATGACTAGGCTTCAAAAAGCAGCATACGAAATATGTAGTCACAGCTCCAGTAACACGACCAATGTTTGTCAGTCTGTGCCACAGGTCAACATAAGGAACCTAAAGTTCCACTGCCCATGTACGATCAGCTCTTCCTGGCACTGGGTGTCAGGTTCTAGGTTAAGAATATTAAACTAGGAAGCTATTGCCTCTGTCAACACTTTGAGGACCAATTGACAGCTTCAATAAACTGGAACAAGTTTTTGGAAACCGTTGGTTCCTTGAGGATTGGGTTGATTTAAACCACTGAAAAAATCTTATTATATATATAAATCTTACCATTTTTTAAAAAAAAAAGAAAACTTATAAATGTGTATATAAATCTTATATCTTTATAAATATTCTAAAATATCTTATTTTATATATATTAAAAACTATATATATATAAATAATATAAATTATATAAATTATATATACGCACATATACACACGCATGCACATACACAAATTTTCAGCTGTATGTGAACCATTACACATTCCTTGGCATTCATATGTTAATTTCTTGTGTAGTTAAAGTAATTTGGGGGGTAATTATATGAAATCAAAGATTTTTTTTTAAAAAAAGAAAGGTCCCTGTAGCACAGAATGCCAGCAGATAGCATAAGAACAGCCCTACACTGGATAACCTAACGCTGCCTTGCTTAGTGCACAGGATACACAAAAGGCATGGTACCCTGTGGAGAAAGCCTTGTTCCTAGAGCACAGCAGGAACAAATACAAAACTAAGTCATTTACAGTAAGCACTATAAAACTGTATGCTTTATCAATCCCATCCCATCTTTCAGCAGACACAGAACCATGAGAACCAGTGTCTAAATAGAAATGGACCTAAGTGAAAACGTCTATAGATGTTCCTCTGGCTTCAAAACACTTCAGCTCTTGCTTCCACAGCCCACTTTAAAAGGCTGGGGAGGGTCGGTTGGCCATGCCAGTGCTGGCAATGCTCCAGCCACACTTGCAGGTGAAGCCAGGACAAGGCAGCAGAGAACAGAGAAAGACATGATGACTCTCAGGAGCTGAAGGCTGAGTGGGCTGTTCGTGGCTGAGGGCCAGCCACATGCCACCCTGAAGGTCAAGGGAGCTGCCTGCAGTGTACTGAGAGGAGTCATACAGAGCCAAGAAGAAATCAGTTTCATGTACAGTTGCAATTCTGTAGCAGCCTGGGTGTCTGCAACACAGGCAATCAGAGGACAGGCTCTCTTATGTTTCCAAGCCCTGTATTCAGTTAAGTTTTTAGACACAAAAGAAAATGCAAAAATTTGGTGTTCATTAAAAAAATAAATAAATAAAAAATCAAGAATCAAAACCAACAACATTTCCCTGGACTGCTCTTCTGCAACATTTCTTCAGTATTTACTGACTTGCATTTGGAAAATTCAACTCAAATGTCTTCATTCCTGGTTCCTCCTTTGCAGGCTAGGTGATAATATGAGAAGCCTCAACACTTGTAAAATAACATGGGTCTTTATCAAGAAAATTACATACTCCATAATAATGCTAAACATCCCAGACTCATGCACACATGCTATCTAGGTAACACATAGTTCAAATTCCCCTCTTCTGAAATGGATGCTCCTGTCTCCAAGTTCCTGGTATATTGCTACATGTCAGTTTCTACTCAGACCTTGCCTATGCCTTTTTTTTAAACATATATATACACATTTACATCAGTAAAATTACCACTGGTGCATAGCTAAACTGTTTTCCAGATTCCTCTACCAGTAGAGGAATCATGTAAGTGCCCAAGCAATAGCTGAATCAGTTGGAAGGTCTGTGTAGACACTAGTCCCACTAATGTACATGGGAATTTTGCCCAAGCCTGGGCCAGTGACAACTAAGGACAAGATTTCAGTGCTAAGGACTGAATACAAGAAGCACAGGGTCAACCACCTTTGAAATTTTATCCTTGAGCTGCAGACAAGTCAACTTGGGTCCAGTTGTCCTAAAGAGGAGATGCTTCTTGAATGGCTCTAGCTAATTCATAGAGCTGAAACATCTGAGAAGTTAACTTCTCCCCTTGAGAAGAATGGTCTGTTTGGAACTTTGTACTTATTTAGTTTCTCATGATGGAAATTATTTCACTTAATTTGGTTAGAGCTGCATTGACACGGGGGTTCATTAGGACACCCATTTCCTTGCAATTCAATTTAAAATTAAATACACTTTGTTGTTGATTTTATTACTTTTAAACTACTGTATCTATTGCCTTTATTAGCTGCTAATACACAATTATGAAGGTAAACAGCTTTCATTACTGAACATCAAACATTTAAATAACCACATTTGATCTCTTTTCGGGTTGCACGATTTTTCTCCTTTCCCTCCTTTTGCTGGTTATTAGATTCAAGAGAACAATTTATTCAGTGAAGGTAGGCCTCTTTTGCGCTCACCACCATGCTCATCAGCTGTCACAGCAGAACATATCTTCCTTCACTATATCATGAGGGTTATTTATTTCCTCCATTCATTTCTTTACAGGTAATTTGATGCATATATTTATCTGAAGGTCACATATAGCTTGATCATTAAAACATTACTCCTATTCACATCTCCTTCACTCTCTAAGGATAATTCAGAGGCGGGGATGAAGGGCGCTGGGAGAAGCCATTTGGTCACCTTTTGAAGTGCACTCTGTGTAGCACTTAAAAATTACAGCCGAGGCTGGGGATCTGAAAATGAAGGTATCCAAAAGAGAGGCCTCTTTCAAAAGCACAGGCTTAATTTTTCTAGGCCTGAGGTTCTTTGTCTGGGAGAAGTTCCATTCATTAATATCTGTAAAGCACTGAAAGATCTGTGGAAAGAAAGCACATTAGATAGACTTAGATAGACGTACAAAATAGCCCTTATCTGACATACCTTTGAAAGAATTCATGAATCCTGGCTCGCAACTTTTGTTTCTTGTGGTGAGAGACTTCCTTGTGGTGCTTTGAGTCCCACGTGCCAAAAAGAAAAAAAGAAAAAGAAAAAATTTACAGTTTGTTTCCAAATGTACAGAAAGACCAGGGAAATAAAAGCCATAAATCTGCAATTTTCCTAGGGTTTGCCTTAGGACTTCTGGTTGAAGGTTTTCAGAAGCAGTTAAGGAATTTCAACCACCATTCTTTTATTCCACTATTTTTTCCAAAACTTCTCTCCATATATTTTTCCATGTTTACTCCATCATTTCCAAGGGAAATGGAGCTCTAATCTTGTTTTTAAAGTCTGATCAGTACAATGTATATTTGTGCATATAGTGTCCTATAGTCCTTATTTTTACCCCACCTAATACAGAATCATATATATGCATGCATATGTATATACAAGTATACGTGTTTGTACACACACACCAAAATACAACACACAAAGCAGTTAGGCATAGACCACCAGAGAGCCCACAAGTTTCCCCACTTTAAATCTGCTCCAAATCTTGATGCCTTGTCTCACCCCAATTGTTTTTAAATGTTTGGTAAGAGGGATTGGCATTTTTGAAGGTTGCAATGCATAGGAGGCTAACTCATATGATCAGTCCTCTCCCCCCACAGTTCTGCAGCTCTCCAGTGTGAAGCTGGAGGGCCTGAAGTTATTTTGTTCTTGCACAGCAAGCTGAAAAAGTCATTCCATCGGGAAGCTATCACCCACATCTTTTGGACTGTGTTTCTCTGTGCAAAACCTGAAAACAATAACCCTGCTGAAGGTTGTAGACTTAGGAAAAGAAAATTCTTCTTCCTGACCTGCACTGTTCAGAGATCTTGCTGAATATTCAAGGGCATTTTTCATGCCTGTATCTTCCACTGTTGTCCTTGAGACCAACATAAATTGTGCATACAACACTACCAATATACAAGAAGGCTTCCTACTGTATACCCTGTACTGTTGTCTAAACAGTGTAAAATTATGCTCTACTTCCACCTCTCATCAAGCCTCAAAGCCAAAAAAACATTTTGGTAGGGAGACAGTGTAATAGGCAATGGAGAAAAATTCCCCATTGGAGGCTCCATATCTGGCTGTTGAAGTCTTTCCTTTCTTCAGACTACAAAAACATTACAAAAACCTGTGCAAGTATCTTTTAACATAACTTTTTTAACCCTGTAAAATTAAAGCAGAGATAACACGGTTGCCTTCAAATACAGTATGATTTGTTGGTAGCCTCAGAAGAGACCCTCAAATGGATGCAATAAATCCTCCAGGCCCTGGTCAAGAATTACACATACACGATTACAAAGGTGACATGATCAAACTAGCTCAAACCAAGACCTTCAAGCTCTCTTCCACATGCCAGTTGTGTCATGGGCAATGCTCCCTTCACCACTGCTCCTCCCTTAGTGGGAATAAAGCCCTCCTGCTCCTGGACAGCTTTTGGCTGAAGTTCACTAGGAGTCCCTGGAGCAGGGACTGGGACCCATTTCTCTTCCGCCCCCACAAATGCTGGCACTGATTTTCTTTCCCCAGCTCAGTGAATCACCACCTACGCTGTTTCCCCAGGAAGGGCTGAGAGCTGGCTCCAGTCCCGGCACTGCTCCAGCAGAGCTGGTAGCTGTCTGGTTAGGGTGATCAAACCCACCTCATGCCACTTTCCCACAGTCCAGTGGGGGCTGTGGCCACCATGGAACATGCCAAGAGAAAGGGCAAGTTGTTCTTCCCTGGCTGCCCCATGGGGATGTGCTCTTGCAGGCACAGGGGACCCCTTCCAGTGGCAGCAAGGACCAAGCAGTGATTTTCATCACCCCTGCAAGGCATAGGCACCAGGCTTCCATGGCTAGGGCATATGGGAGGATGTCCAACACTATAGTGCAAAGTCTCTGAGAAGGTTTAATGACAAAAACTATGATTCAAAAGAAGTCAGGTGTTTCCAGAGTTTGGAAGATGGGAAGGGGTTTAAAGTTTTGGGCTGAGGCAGTTAAAGCTAGAGTTCAGAAAGTGGAAGGAGGGATTGGTTCATAATTTGTCTTCTAGATCCATCTCTCAGTGATGCCTGGGATAGAGATTTTTGAGGGGGGCACTTAGATTAAGAAATAAGATGAAACAGAAAACTCACCTCATGTAAAATATCAAGTAGCCATAATATTACAACAACGTTCAGACATTACCAGTCCAGACTTACACTGAGCCAGAAGAAGGAAAATTTTTTTTAAAAAAAATGATTATATTACCAGACTCCCATAGCTGTCCAATCCCCTTGTTTATCTTCCTAATCTTAATTAAATAATGAATATTCAAAAGAAAATATGAATCAGGGTTCTCTGTATGAACTGCACTGTTTTCCATCTCTCTGCCTCTGAAGTGGCAATGGGAATATGATTTAAAACTATTTCTTCTGGATCCTAGTAAAATATTTGTCACAGTGTGTCATGATAATTTTTAAAAAGCTCTATCATCTACCTAATAAATTTGTTAAGTTTATTCAAATCTTATTGAACAGGAAAAGTGCAATGAGTCATGGTTAATATTTCTTTACCTACACTAAGAAATAAAATATATCAAAAATTCAATGCTTAGGGTCCTATTCAGAAAACCTCTATGAGTCTGCAATACATCTTCTACATGATTAAAAAAAAAACCACAGGAAACTTGCTTTAAAATGAATTATTCACCACCTTGAATAAATTTCCATCTTTCCTATTTGCAAAACCCCAAAGTCAGTTATGTAAATTTTAACCTACACTAATTACCTCAGGGGTGTGCAAGCTAAAGGAAAGTAGATGCAGTATAAAAAAAATCCCAGACATTTCCATCACCAGGAAGTAATTTAATAGAGGAAAAAATGTGTAAGTTTTCAAAAACAGAGCAGCCCACATAATTTTTTTTAAATGTGGAATAATCATTGCTGCAATATCCCTTGAATCAGAGATTTACTGGAATAAACCCCAGTACTTTTTCTCAATGTATATACCATCACACACATGGCTAAGTGCTTGTTTCTCATCATGACACTGGCATTGTCTAGACTAAAAATGACCCATTGTTGACAACGGGCGTTCCCAGCAAGAAGGCATGAAATGTAAGTAGATATAGACATTGAGAGCCCCTTCAGAAAAAAAGGTACTAAAATCTGGGAACCACTGGGTATCCTTCAGAGCTTGCCTGGGATGTACTGGAAAAAGCAAGGCGTTGTTTGAAGGCAGAAAGGCTCAATCACAGCACTGCTTTGTCTTATTCCACATCCCAATACCAGGCACTGCTTTAGCTATGAGCCAGCTCCTTCACACGTCTTTCTCAGTTTCTTCATCAGCTATCTTGAGGTCTAGTTACAAAAGTGGCCCATCTACTGATTTCAGCGAGCATGATCAAGACCAGTATTTGATAAAGACCTTTCAGTCGGGGCTCAGCCTAGAGACACACAATGGTAAGTACTGTTTCTACTGCAGACAAAACCAAGAACCTGACTCAATACAATTAATCAGTGGTGACTGGCCATTTTCACTGTGAAACTACTTCACAAATGGTAGGACTTGATTCCTAGGGTAATTATCAATTTGGAAAATAATTAAACAAAACCCTATCCAAACACATCCTTTCCTCTTAGGAAAAAGCCCACAAAATTCAGCAAAGCTTTTCAAAATGGAATTGGTCTTCTACCACTTAGCAAAAATGGAGCATTTAGGGAAAATATTTACACACCCTTTTTGGTCAGTCTTAGCACTGATATTACAACCTTTTGGTGAGATAGTGACCCCACTGCGATTTGAAAGAACCAGTTGAGCCCTGGCACTGATGAAGTTGTAATCCCTGCACAGAGTGCTGTGAAGGTCCACCTTCCCACAAGTCCTCCTCACCAGGTCGGGGTGCAGCAGAGGCAGTGTGGAGTCGCCACCAATGAGATCTCCAGCAGCCTCCCACTGCCCACAGGGATCCCACATACAGAGGATCCCAGTGCTTCCCCTTTGTTCCACTCCTTGAGAAATCACGTTGGTACATTACAGTGCAGATACTGCTGTCTTTCCAGCCATAAACAAATGCCTGAATAAAAACTTTTACCTAGGATTTACCCATCTCTTGCATTCTAGAGTGTTTTGCAGTGATGGAAATCCTGTCCGCTCCATTTTTACAGATGGGAGAAGTGAGATACCAGTGAGAAGCGACTTGCCTGAGTTCACTAATCAAAGTGTCAACAGGACTTGAAACAAAACCCCTGTCTCTATTCTTACTGGTGCCACCTAGTCCTCCTCCTTCACAGTCTGCCTGCTGCATCGAGATTCACTCCCAGTGACTTACAACATCTAGTGCACTGTATACCACAAAACCAATAAAAAATGAAGAACCATTTGATATGAAAAAAAAAAAAAAATTATTGCAAGAAAAGTTAACATTCCTTTCAGGCAAAGTGAGATTTTTGAGAGGCTTATCCTCTCCATGGTAGTTACAGAGAGATCACCGGGAAATGAGGCACTGAGGGGTAAGTGGGATGAGTGACCTTCATTGAAATCAAAGACTGCAGTACCTGGATAAGGCCTGCTCTGAAAATTTCACTGCCCATTGCCTGTTGGAATTTGGGTGACCTTGTCTCAGAGATGGCCACAAATCAGGAGGTATACTTGTGTCAAAATCCTGGACACACAGTAATATTATTCACTGTGCACTGTGCCAAAAATGCACCTCAAACTCTCAGACATATTTTTAAAAGGGAAAGAGAAAAAGCAACAAAGTAACTCTCCCACCATGGCTTTCCTTCCCAATAGAAAATTAAACCAATTTACTGTTCATGAGCATAAAATTAAAAACTTAGACAATTGAGCCATTTGCTAGGGGGAAAAAAAAGAACTCATACTCCCTTTTAAAACTGATACTGCAGAACACAAAGTGAGATTTACTTTAGTCATGCTACAGACTTATTACACTGAGTAATACAGATACATTTAATGACAACATTATAGGCTGATCATTTTGACAAATCTGTAAAGCACTGCATTATCTCTAACAATGCCGAGAAGACTGAACTACCAGTCAACACAGGAAGGCAGTATCCTGCTACCAAGGTGGACACTTTTATATATTATATATATATTATATATATATATATATATTAAAGACACTAATTTTGAACTAATTTTGAACAGTTATGGAAACTAGATCTGGCTGTAAAGTAGGTGTGATAAAAAAGGACCTGAATTTCCCCAAAACTCAGAGGTATTTTAATTCAGGATTTTGATCCAGTTTAAAAGAACTTGAATCACTTTGCTTAAGATGCACTGAGGAAACTCTGAAGGGATGTCTGTTGCAGAGATACCCCACTTCTGCAAAATAAAGACTTTGCCTCTCCAGCCTCAAAAGAGAGGACTCATTCTTCTCATTTCTGTCTTGCTGTTCACAGAGAGATCACCTGTATTTTCTTCAGAACTACCAGGTACTCCTTCAGATGCTCCTTATTTCACAGTTGAGAAGATGTAGCTTCAAGGTCATAAAGCTTTTATGTCCTCATCAAAATCTACAGAGTGTTGTAAGTGTATGCAAGGACATTTATCAGAGTGTCTGACAACCATAGCCGAGCACTGAAAATATACAATGCTGAAATGACGTTTGCCATTGATAAAGAGACTTCAAGCAGAAATGTGCTAGCCTGTCAAAGCTCCACAAGTTCAGATGTCTCCAGATTAGCCTAGAAATCACCAGCTACTAAGAAGCTTCAGGTAATTTTAGCCTAAATATTGAGATATAATGGAAGATGCTAATCACATTTTATCAGCGAACACACTCCCTCTAGTATAAACTAATGGTTTCCACTAGCATTGCTTGTGCTACAAGTGAATTATGCCAATCTATAGATCTAAAATTAATAGTTTACATTAAAAACAAAAAAGGAAAAATTGTTGATAAACTGTGTAATGAACTTCAGGGTTTTACAATCTCTTCTGCTTTCTGGATACTGACAGCAAATCATGGCACAAACAACTGAAGAGAAACTGAAAGGAAATACCAATCGGAAATACTATGACTTTTTTTGTGGTTTTTCCCCATTCTTCCTCAATTTAAAAATGTTTGTTAATTTCAGCACAGAATGTTTTTATTATTTCTATAGCCTTTTCAAAGTCCCTCATGAAACTTTACTCCTTTAATCCTCTTACTCTTCCCTAAAGCAGGTATCTAATTTTAGGTCTGTTTTGCAGATAGGGAAAACTGAGTCATAATGACTAATTTGCTTGTTACAACCCCGAAAAACTGATGTTGAGTTCTGAGATTACAGTCTATCCCATCTTTCTGAGTGCCCATTCTTTTTTCTGACTGTCAATAATGCATTGCCTCACAAATCTGTCTCCATAATTATAATCTAAAAACACAGGCTTTAACTTTATCCAATAACTTTCATTTGTACTGGCTTTCACATCATCTTCTGTTTCAAGTATGTAGACATGCACTTGAACACTTCATAATTAAGAGACATTCACTTACAATTAGTATATGAAAATTACAGAGGGAAACAATGCTTTAAGTACAGTTTACTATATGATTTTCTTAAATACAACAGTGGAAATGACAAGTTGCCACGCCTAATGATTTTTCTCTGCAGAGAACAGATCTCATCCTGCAAGCCCACATCCTGCTCCATCTCTCTGCTGGAAATTATAGGTGGAAATCACATTTTCAGCTGAAATGTAGGCCCTCGTTATCTGATTTGAGTGCTGACATAAGCAATTGTATCATAACATCATACCATGCTGACACACCTTTGAGTGAACACAAGCACTTTAGTACGTGCTCTCACTCTAACCCCCTAGTCCTGAAAGCTGCATCTTGACTAAGCACAGTAGTGAGAGAAACCAACTGTGCTAACAGATTGCCAGCAGGTTGAGCAACAGTGATGATTTCCCACCTTTGTACTAAGTAAGCAGGCATGTAATGCAACTGGACTGTCTTTCCCAGTATTTCTACACTTCTCAACTTGCAGATGACCTGGTTATGTTTCACACTAACAAACTAGTGTGAACAACTCCAAAGCCCTAAAAAACTCAGATTACACATGGAAAGCCTGATATACCTCAAAGTTAGGCCTGCTTTGAGCAGGAGGTTGAACTAGACAGCCTCCAGAGGTTCTGTCCTTTCGCACCTGAATTAATCTGTTCTATGAAGTAGAGGTCAAAAACACCACCCAGCATAGATTCCGCTTGACAAATTCAGCTCTACTATAAGACTGCAGAAGCAAAAAAGTCACAACATTTAGAGCAATTCATTTGTCTGTAGCTCATAAAATCTGAGTAGTCTATTAATGCTGCTAAAGAGTCGCCTGTCATAAAAGCTAACCAACAATAGACAGCCACACCTGTGACTACAGTTTGGCTCCAAATGTATTAAAAATACAAAAAAAATATCTCTGGGGAAAAAAAAATTCTGGAGGATACACAAGCAACTAAAAATTGTTTTCATTGTATTTATTTTTGCAGGTTTGTACCTCTATACATCAGTAATGCTCACTCTTTCCTTACAATCCTCATCTGAGTTCTGCTTCTTTTAACAGGTGGTCAGTACTTGATGAAGTCATTTAAACTTCAACAGGACTTGGCAATCACTGATTCTCAGAAGAATCTTTCCAATTGCCTCTGTTTATTGAACCACAGAAATAGACTTCCTTACTGGAGTTTATATTAGGATAATGAACCAGAGAGCTGACCAGTCAGATTACCTCAAGCAGCAGCAAACGCAGTATCATCATTTACAGTAGCTGTAGGATTCATTGTTCCAACTCAATAGAATATCAAGAATTACTTTAGTTATTTAATTGCCCCTCTGATCTTAAAAAGTGAAAGAACACAGTAAAAGCTAAGTGAACTCCTTTTTAGTGAAAAATATAATATAGATTTTCATTACTTCCATCTAAATGTTTCCTTAACTAAAAATCCACGGAACTCCTGAACAAAGCAATCAAAAGAGAATAACAAAGAGCAGCTATAGAAATATTATGGGTATTGTGACAACACAGTGATTGGGCCTTCACAAATATATAAACCATCTCTTCCACAGTTCTGCTTATGCTGAAATTCATTTCCATGGTGGTGCTCCCACTTCCACCTCCCCCCCCCCACCCCCCAAAAAAAAAAAAGTGTGTATATCTGAGTGTCCAGAAGAAACTGGGGGGGAACCTTAGAAATTTGCAGGGTTCCCAGGCTTCCCAGTGAGAAAGCAGGGGCAAGCCTGGTAGAATAAAGATATTTAGAAATCTCAGGTTACCAGCTTGCAGGGTAGAGAAGTCCCCTAGCTACGCATACAGGCGTCTTGGTCAGGCTTTGGGTCTGCTGGATAGGTGCTGACGCACACCTGAGGTCCATGGACACTCACTAGGCAGGACATCAGAAGTCCAAGGGCTAGAAGCCAAATATCCCAAAAATCACCTTGTGCTTTTTCCCCTCAAACATAGGTTTCAGTGAAATGCTTTTTCACCGGTCCAAGAACAGTCTACCTGGCAGGACTATAACAAAATTGATGAGCTTGGCTTAATGACAGATTTCAAAAGGAAATTAGGTGCTAAGCACTTCTGACTGGTGTAGATTTCAGTCCATCTGTGCCCTTGTTCTTACTCTGTAAAATGGAGATACCCATAATTCCTACTATATCACATAAATGACATGTAAACCATTATACTGTAGAGATGCTTTGACACTCAAATAATGAGTGTAGCATATAGGTAGCTTACCTAAAATGAAGTCACCCACTTTTAAAACATGATGGAAATGAAACATTACCAGCTTTTGTATTCTTGACCTGCAATTCTCAGTAAAACAAAAAAATGATTCATTTGAACATGACAGTCATTTAAAATCTTGGCAAATGTCAAAAAGAAGTAGCCAGGTTTCAGCTGAGGAAGATCCACCTTCAGTTCTGCATTGCTTTTAGGTGCACGTATTCACACAAGTATTATATTTATGAAGAATGATCACAAAGGATTGTGCAATGTTTAGCAGACTACGGCTTTGATGATGGGAGGTCTGCAGGTACCATCAGGGTGTAAACGACAGTATTATGCAACAGTGTAGAACATGCAAGCAAATGTGCATTGGGTGTTTTATATGACTGCGGCCCAATCCCACTGATTAAATTCCTGATTGGAGGATAGATTTGTCATCGTCTTACATAGTATCAAATTTTACCCATGTATTATCCACCATTAACCAAAGGAAAACTGATCACTCCATCATCATATAAATTGATCTCACTGTGACTTGGCAAGAAGTCAGAGCAGTGATGATATTGACCCTGTAAGAATATTAGGTCTAATGCCCAGAGGCATTAACCTTTGTTTAACCAAAAGGTAAATCTCTTGATGAAAGGCAACATTTTATTACTATCCACCTGCAACAAATAGCTCATTTCTTACTACTATAACTCAACTGCTGGTACTGAGGAGCAAAACTTGCACTTTACTTTCAGAGACTCTTGAGTAATTCACATTGAGGTCATGGATCAAAACTGATTATATAGCTGTAATGATCAAGTCCTGCAAGGTGTTATATCCAGCACAGAGGGCTAAATGTAGCTGCTGAATCCTGTAGAGACAGAGATTGTGAACAAATCGCCTTTAGTTAACAATACCAATGAAGTTACGGTAAGAGGATGCCAAGCAGGGAAGATGTTCTTGACTTCTGGGGCAGTATTGATCCTTCCAATTGCCCCAGTATTATTTTTTTCTGAGAGAACCTACATAAAGCTGAGTAGTCACTTTTATTGTCTTGGTTCAGAAACAGCTGAAAATCCTACAGCTGGTATATTTCCATGGCATTTGAATTAATGACAGGCAAGATTACGTTGCCAAAGGCCCATCAAGTGCAAACTCACCCCAATCACCAGTGTTTGCTTCATCCTCAGCAGTCTCTCATGTTTTGAGATCATCTTGCCTTTAATCAAACACGTTAAGCCAACATTACATCAAGTCTTTCCTTGCATATTTCTCTTCTCTGGAAGATCAAGTTTTGCCTATAAGCATGTGCCCCTGTGTTGTCTCATGATAGATGGTTTTCTGCGTGGCATTCTGCGTACCCAGCCTTGGTTGTACCTGCTCAGCTCTACCACAACACAGTCCTAAAGTTATTTTCTCTCAGTAGAGTTTATTTTTCTTTATTAAAAGCAAATGTCACTAGGGCTTTTGAAATCTGTAGGCCTACATGGTAGGCCACAGGAAACAGTACTGCTTTCCAAATTTAATATTCTTTAATGTGTTTGTTAACAAAACACTGACATCTGCTTAATGCTTTCTTTACAAGAATCTATCAGATCTCCCCTTATGTATTTCTTGCCAACCTCAGCTATCAGTTTTTGCATTTACAAAACAGAACATGAAGTAAGTGACAAGGCAGCTTAAAGTTCCAGAGCTAAAATCTTGCATAAACCTTTTTTTAATTTTTATTTTGGAAAATGCATCTGCTCTTTCAAAACTTTTAATAATGGTGATCTCATGCACTGAGCTGCTGTTTAAACAAAAACCACCCATTTACTGTAAAGCTACAAAGCAGAGAAGAAAAGCAATGAACTAAGGGAGAGATAGTTAATACATAGCTGTCCTCTTTGTACCAATGCTGCCAGCAAAGCTCTAGTGCAAATCAGATGCCTCATTGGAGAGAATTTTTGGCAGCCTAAAAAGAAACAGCAGCAAGTGTGTTTCTGAACCTCATTTATAAAACCAGTCTCATATACTGTAAACTCTCACTTGCTATTTTTAACCCTTGGGCTCCCATGTTTTGTCTTCATTTTGTCAAAGCAAAGGAATGTGAGAGAGATGTCTACTAGACTCCTTCACTCAGCCTGAGGGTTAATTATTCAGTTTGGTAGACATTTGAAAATATTATGTTACCTCTAACGGCAAAATTGATAGAAGCTTGTTTCAGGCTCACTTTATGTCATTATGGCAGATTAAATTAACTAATCATAAATTACACTGGCTAAAGTACATCTGCTACTCACTAAACCTGCAGAAGGAAGGAAAGGGGTTTTTTTCTGAATAAGAAGTAAATGCCATGCAGCAAATTAAAGACTTTTTCAAACCAATAAACATAAATTCAGGCAACAAAAGCTGAAAGCATCCCAAAGATGGCAGTGACAGATTCTGAAGACCATAGCAGCAGTCTAACACTGAACCTGTAGTTGCTGCAGAAAGGCATCAACACTTAATGCTGCAGGTGTATATCCACAGATCACAGAATAAAAATGGTCCATTAAAGAATAAAGAAGGTCAATTAAAGAAGAATAAGCATGTTCACATTACTGTTAGATGTCTCTGAATACCAATATAACATGAGGTGCATATCTGCAGCCTCTACTTCCAATGTCACCTTCCATTTTCTGTTCAAAGGGGCTGAATGCACCATTTCTCTGTGCTTCCAAGGAAAGGATGGGTGTATATACATCACTGATCTAGAAGACAATATAAATTTTACAGTGATTCTCTTGTTAAACTCTGCATTGCAGGATGCAGATGTGACAGTTGATACCATGTCAGTATAACTGAATTCCTAAACAGGGCATGGACAACTGAAGTTAGAGATGTGTGGGAGGAATGGACAGAAAACACAGGCATTCAAGACCTGTTTTGTGCAGTATAGAGTTCCTATCTGTAAACTCACGGTAGACCAGCTCAATCAATCATATTAAATGAGGATTTTTTTTCTTTTGGAAGAAAATAAGGAATAGAAGTGATATCATATTTTATTACATGTGGATTCACATATGCACTTGTCAGTTAAAAAACAGGACATTGTTTTGGGATGACCAGATAAATTGGTCCTTTCTAGGAAACAAACTTTGCTGAACACCTCCAGAAAGAGTCCAAGTAAGATGATCAGCTTCCCAGTGACCGTGTTTAGAAGGAGAGTAAACAAAGGATTGACAAATCTGTTGTGTTCCTTCAGGTGTCACAGAGCCTCATGAAGCTTTGGGGGCTTCCGAATAGCCCAAACTTAGTTAAAGTGTGAACTCTCAACATATTATAAAGTCTTCTGGAAAGGTGCAGCACTCTGTTCACCTGTTCCCGAGTTCCTACTCCATCAGTCCCGTAAGGCAGATGATGCTTTTAGTACCATCTGAGTCCTTTTCCCTCATATTTCCCTCCCATTTCATGTTTTTTGAACAATATTCCCCAAAACACCTTCTATTCATGATGCATACAGCTACAAAAAAGCCAGAAGGAATGAAATAGAGCTACACAAGGATTTAGAGGAGAGCAGCAAGGAAGAGAATTGTGTCCCTCGCCAACGTGCAGAAGGCAATGATGAGGCTTAGTCCTGCAGTGAAAAAATTCTAAAAACTTTCTCTGAAAATAAAAAAAAGCTTACATCACCATCAGTCACTGGATAACCTATTTTAAGCCCATCAGAGCCAGTGCGCTCTTCTCATGTTGCTAATTAAAAATGATAGATTCATCAATTAATCTCTCTTCCTGTCCCCTAGTCTTGGTATGAGATTTTTCAAAGGGACAAATGGTAGTTAGGTGCCCACAAGTACCATTTCAGCCCTGAAAACTTGTGCCTTTGTCAACATGAACCCTACCTTTTCTCTTTACCTATGAAATGACAAAAAGAAAACCATAGGAAGCTTTTTCACCCTGAAAAACACAACAGATTTATAATTTGGGGATAATCTTATCCTCTGTACAATGAATATTGCTACATAAATCCTTCCTGGACTCCAGTCCAAACTTGCTCATTGATAGATGAATAAGCCTCTGTGAAATTTGGCAGAGAGAGATGTCCTAAGCTTAGGCTTTTGATTGAAACTCAATTGCAATACTTACTGAGGAGCAGTCAGAGACACTCCACTATTTAGAAAAGAAGCAACGAAGGCAATCTGGTTTTATTCATATTGAAATGGAGACAAAGATAAAGGTCCTGCTGTTAGCTTAGCAAAGTGCTAGTCACAAAGCAAGCCAACAAAATGGGTTATCTTATCCCCTTTTCAGTATATGTATTTCTGGGCAGTAAAATAGAATTGGGGTGTACAAGGTTAACAAGCCAGCATCACATTATGAAGCAAGCGATAAAATTGTCTTATAGTTCTTAACTCTGACCTGTTCCAGTGAAAAGCTGCCAAGCAGAATTATGTCATCCTGAACATCTCTCTCAAACTGTTCAATATATGAAGGAATCTCTTCATCTTCAAGCTCCCTGTGAAGGTCACATGCCTTACTGAAGCTGACAGGCATCACAGAGTCTGGAAAATCTTCACTGGCAACACAGGCTGCTTGAAACAAAAGTGGCAGATTATGTCTTAACAAACGGGAGTTCATTCACTGGTTAGTACCTTCTCAGTTAACATGTTTGGCCCACCAACATTTTAAGACAACAATTCATGCCATAAAATGAACACTAATAAATAATAGCAGTAGAACTGGTGGGTTCCAAGTGCCATTACCAGGAAAACTCTCCTCAAGAGCAACATCTACATACAGGTACAAATTTAGCACATGCAACTTGTTCCGTAAATAATTTTAAAAAGCAGTGTTCTAATTTCCACAGTCACTTAGCTCCCCTGTAAATCTTAAAGGAACTTGGATTTGGAATAACTTTGGCTTTCACTCCTGAGGAAGAGGAAGAATAACTGCAATTGAAAGGGAGTTTTGGGCAGAGCCGCACTGAGCATTTCATCTTCCTCCCACCCACCCCAGAGGATCAGATTCCTCCCCTAGGTGTGTGCATGCAGCTCCTGTCTAATTAATTGGGTTCGGTTCTGCTCTCACCCACATCATTCCTCTGATTTCACTGTGGTGACGTTTGCAGAACCAAAGGGTATGTGCTGCACATAAATAAAAATAAATCCCATTCATAAAGTCAACCTTAAAGAGAAGCTGTGTTCTTTTTTCAGTTTAATTCATCATGCTACATAAAAAATAGATCTTCTCATTGATACCTGTTACAGTACTATTATTTATGACCCAAACTAGTATTAAAGACAACTACTTTTGCTCATTTCTCCATCTTAGGATCACTAAGAAATGATAGATATCAGGTCGTCCACATCTGACTTTATCTTTCTTGCATCATATTTCTGTGTGTAAGTTTTTATAGTTCTTCATACCTTTCTCTGCAAGAAACTGCCATATCTGGTTATTTACTTTTCTCTTTGTCCATCCTAAGACATGAAAGCAGTTAAAAGATTTCTTTTTTTTTCCCCACTCCCCTTTGAAGTCTCTCATTCTCTAATGAAGACCAGAAAAGGAAAGATAAAACTAAGGCTATTAACATTTTCAGTTTTGCTCACTACTCATTGTTTAATGACTTTAATTGTTGAGCCTCCTGAGTACTTAAATCACCTCGGTGCCACCAACACACAGGAAGTAGGGTGGGTTTTTTTATTTAATTACAACAGGATACAATTCAAAATCATGTTGGAGGAAGTGTACAGTAGATATAAACAACCCAAACCATTACCTTAGGGTACACAATCTCTTCATGTAGCATCTAATAAGCCTAATGAAAAGTGATTTGACCTACAACTATTAACTGCAAAGACAAAACAATATTTACATTTAAATTTACTGTAACATTAACAGTTTGGCTAGGAGAGAGAAAATCCAGGAAGCCCTGAAAAAGGAAACTGCCAACAGCAGAAGATGCAGCATTGCTTGTTCCCCTCGATGCGGTGCTGTACACAACGGGCCATATGCTCAGCTGGTATCAATCAGCTGCTTTACTGCTTTCACAGAAGCAGTACAAGTTTGCATCCTGGGAAGACTGTACATTCCTATCTCAGGATCCTCTAGGTGTAGAGAGACAGTCCTTCTATATAAAAAAAGAAATTAATAAATTTGTTTCACACAGACGACCATGCAGTGATTCATCAAAATATTCTTCTTTTTTTTGTTTGTTTATTATTTTTGTGAGGAATCTTAGCAAGTGAACTCAGTTTTTGTGGAAGACACTGGACTCATTAACATATGTTTTATGAAAGAGAGCAAAAGAAGAGAAGCAAAAAAAGCCTTTTCGAGGGAAGTAACTGCTAAAAATACAGAGATAAATTATGATTCAGATTTGAAAAATATTCAATGAAAAGATACATATGCTCATTTAGGCACAGTTGGAAAAACTGTTCATTTGCCTGAGCTGGAGACAGGGAGAGAACAGGATTGTTCAGCTGGTCTATTCCTTCCATGCTGACTTTGCAAAGAAGCCTCTGAAACTCAGTCACCATGAGGTTGCTCCTTGTCTGAACTGACTCACAGGTTAGAGGCTTGAGCTGCTGCCCCAGGGTAATGCTTGACCAAAATAAAGCCTCCACCTCATTGTTGTACAGAAGTAGCCACAGTGTTAAAAATGTTACTACTTTGTATACACAGGATGAAATGGTTGAAAATTTATGAGGAAATTCATTGATAGATTGATAAACTAATGAAAAACTAACTGCTTCAAGTTGTGAGCATTGTGTCAAACTTTTCATTGCTCAACCGTACTTAACACTGCAAGTCATACTTTCCGCACAGTTTAAATCACTTCTCCTTAGCACAGACTGTATTTGCAGATGCTGTGCTGTAGCTAAAACAATTTCTCCAGTATTATCTTGACTGCTTGTAACTTCATTTACTTCTGCATTTTTCCATCAGATAGCAGTGGTTTATATACTGAGATGAGAATTCAAAGGGTAGGTTCACCAGCAGACTACACCTCAGCATGGGTTTGAATGTGTAAAGTAGCTATCAACTCAACATGGAAAACGTATTTTGGCTGCCTGGTTCTAGAAGACTCTCTGTATAAATTGTAGCTAAAGTAGTACATTACCAAAGGCTCATACACATCAGTTTCAAACAACTAAAATGCTGCATAATGTTGCACTTCAATTTTTTGGTTGTTGCCAAAAAATGTTATAATAGAAAATACTGTTTATAATATTCACCTAGCATCATTTCAGATGTGCATGGATCACAATCTTACATTGTTCAAGAAATTTTATCCCTAGGTAAAAAAACATACAGGCTACATCTTTTAAGTTGTACCAGAAGAGTGACCAACAGGCTACTCAGCAACAAAATATTTTAAAAATATACAATTATATAAATTCTGAGCCATGTTCTTTCCTTTCCTTTGGGGATCATCTATTAATTAGGACTATATGACTACATGATTTTTCAGCTCAGTGGTCAAATGAAGAAAGAAGCAGTTCTGTAAGAGTGGAACCAAGTGAATCCTAGTTTTCTATGGATTTTCTGATGTCTAATAAGGGTCAAACTCCCATATTAGCTTTTCCCTCAGTGAAGACATTAATAATACTTGTCTGCTCTGTTCAGCTGCCCACTTCCATAAAACTGGTAGAGAAGTCAGACCTGTGAGACTTGCTCTCTGTTAAAAAATGGTTTGAAAGTGAACAACAGGTTCAAAAATTGGGAGGGAGAAACACAAAGGCAGAAGTAAATAGATCCTGATAAACACACACAAGAGGTGGAGACTTCACAAACCTCACTTCCTCAGGAAAATCTTGTTCTTTCCTGGATTTTATTCTCCCTAGTCAAGTAAAGTGAAAAATTCAGCTAGGATGGGGTACAACATTCACCCACAGGACTAGCTCTGGTGCCCATTATGGCACTTTTATGAAATAAAAGCACTGAGGCACTGTTCGAGACACAAGACAGCAGCTGGCTGTGGTGTCTCTGCCACTCACTGCCTTCATGCCTACACAGGGGCTCTGACACCACCCGGAGTGCAAGACATGTGTTAATGCATTTGCTTGCCCTTGAATCAGTGATCTGGCAGCTCAACAACCTCGGCAGCCTCAGTACGTGATCACCGTCCACAGAGAACACAACCTATGTTCAAAGGGCGTTGGATGGAGAAGAGCTTCGAACCTGTCTTACACCTCATGTAGCCAAACAGTAATAAGAACATTTTGCCTCTCATGGTGGTTTGAAAAAGCTAGATGTAGAAAAAGACATTTTTAGTTCAAACATACCTGGTGAGTTTAAATTACAAACTTTTGAGGAGATCAGTGAAACCTTATATCTATCTAAATACGTTATTTGTTAATATCCTCTGTAAAGCATCTGTTCATCTTAACAATATTCATTAATGTTATTTGCAATATAATATAAAGTTTTAGGGCACCTAGCTGAAGGAGAGAATAACCACTGATGGATGGGGAAGTCTTCTCTTTCACTCCCTGGTTCCCTTGCTTAAAACTGGACAAACACACACTGCAATTTGTCTTACTTACCTTTAGCTATGCAAAAAGCAATGGTCAATTTTAAGTCAGTTGTCCAAGACCCTTCTAGAGCCAAAGGAAAGAGAAGAACTGCTTCCAGGGTGCAATTTGTCTAATCAGCTAAGAGGGGTCTACATAAGGTGGACTGAACCACTGCCCAGAGGTCCTTCTCTCTCCCTCTCCTACCACATTGGGGGAGCCCCAGAAGATAACTTTCAGAAAGCTAATGGAAGGGGTACTAGACCCCACCCTGGGGCACCCTGTAAAATGACATCAGGACATTTTCCTTAATCATACAGGGTTATTTTGCTGATGAAGATATTGAAGAATATGAAATGCTATAAATATTGGTAAACGGGGACTACATAAGTACCACAGCTAGAGACACCATGTCACTCTTTTCTTATAGAAATAATGATGATTTAACAGCCAAACTTGTTTTTATTCTAACCTATGTTGTTGCAGGATGAAAGCAACAACCAACCTGCGGCATTGCTATAATCTTTCTCAGCAATGTGGAGCTCTACATTAACACGCAAAAACAGACAGCTTGCTAATAATATGTTAAAGGTTTTTGCTTAATCTGCATGAATTTAGTTGTGATAGGTGTAATTTCTTTTCCTTCCATTTAAAATAAGACAAAATGGGTTTCAAAGATGTTACTGATATGGCCAGTGCCAGTTCAAGGGATTCCGCAACCCTAGGCAAATGAAAATGTTTGCCTCCTCTAGAACAAAGTTGCTTACAAACTAAAGTCATAAAACATGTTGCAGCTCCTGGAGCTCCAGTGCCTTAGGCAACCGCCTGCTCTGTCTCTCTGACAGAGTAGGTCCTGTGTATAACGGAAATACAACAAAAAACCTCATAAACATACAATGAACAGAAAATACGTTTACACAAAAGACCTCTGCTGAAAAACAAGGTGAGGGGGGATAACTAAAAATATGAGAGCAGTCCTGAGCTGGGGCTTGTTCGTATGTCACTTCTTCTAGGATGAACCAGAGGACAGCAGCAGACATGCACCTTGTGTAAAGGCTGTGGTGGTAACGGTCTCATGAATCAACTGGGTGTTAAATATGCCTGTAAAAATAAGTGAAGCCAAAGTAAGGCTG
This sequence comes from Strix aluco, assembly GCF_031877795.1. Classification (NCBI taxonomy): domain Eukaryota; kingdom Metazoa; phylum Chordata; class Aves; order Strigiformes; family Strigidae; genus Strix; species Strix aluco. Next base: position 96,574,005 of record NC_133931.1, read on the forward strand.
TTTGTTTGAGGTGAAGAACTCTCTTCTATACTTCACTGTTTTTACTGTAGATGGAACATCAATTTGTGTTTGCTAACAAAGCCACAAAAAACATTCTTCCTCACCTGTTAGTGTAAATTCTTATGTAGATAACCTCAACGCTGTGTGACATGACCCATGCATCTGACAAATAGCCCACCCATTTATGAGCTTACATAAGGATTTAGATTTCTATCTTTGAGCACATAAGCAATGATATTTCCAGTCTTCTTTCATAAGGGTGGAATTCAACATTCAAAGAAGCAGCCTAGAGAAAGCACGCCACTTAAGTTACACTTTAAACCACATAAACATGACTCAAAACAAAAACATTCGGGGAAAAAGATCTTAGAGGCTCACATTAAAATCAATGTCCCTTTTGCTTCTGAGTTCAAGGGGATGGATTACCCACTTTCCTCCCCGCATCCAGACTCAAAAGAGTTTTATTTTTCTTTATGCAAATGATTTTATTTACCTTGCAAGTCCAGCATCTTGTTTTCTTCATCTAGAAGCTTCAACAGTTTACTGTACAGCATTTGCTCATCAAATTTCACAGGATCTTAAAAAAACAAGAGTGAAGCATCTATTGTTTCTTCCAGTAGTATTTTAGGAAATACTATTTTAAACTATAAAGATATAAAAATATAAATGTTAAGAAACCATTTGACGCTTAAAAATAGTTTTCACAGTGCTAGTTTTATAGCAGAGGTGACAGTAATTTTCTTCTGAGTTGTGAAAGACAGTTTAAAATAAAAAATATATAATCATATATTTTTTAATGGTAAGTGTAAGAGTCTGGGCCATGCTGGGGGAAAGTTAGTGCAGGCAGAAGAATACAAGGACGAAGACAAGGCCAGCAAAATAAGGCTGGCAAAAACACACAAGATAGCAGATAAGTAAGAAACACCTGTGGTCAGCAAAAGCACACAAGTCTGAGCAAAACAGGGTATGAGATAAGGGAGTTTTTGGCAAGTTTTGGGCTTTACGTGCTAATTGCAATTAACCAATGCAAATGCTTGTAGAGGCGCGTGAACAGCACGTGTGGATGACCTGTAGCCTATTAGAAGATAGATGAGTGCGTGTACGGAACTTAGTAGGATATAAATGTAACCAGGATTGGAAAAATAAAAGATGGACGATCTGATCATCACATTGGTGTTGTGTTGTTCCTGTTCCCGCACGGAGAAATAAGGACGCTGGCTAATGGTGACCCCGACAGGTAAGCAATATTATATCTTGATCTGGACTGAAACTGATTTACTAATTCTGCTAGCAAACTAGTTGAAATGATTATTTATATTCAAATTACTAGATTAATTCCATTTGACTCTCAATAAAAATCAGAAGTATCTAATTTCTTTTCTAATGTGATTTTTGATCTTTATTAGAAATTTTACCTTGCTGTACATAATACTAATACATTATCTAGTATGAGTAGTCATTACAGCACACCATGATTTTTGATTTTGTAGCTGGTCAGTCATTCAAATTCCTAGTAACATCTGCAGATTCTAAAAAGGAGCAAGGGACACACACATACATACCTTTTTTCATGAGACCTAAAAAATCACTTCAAGTGTCTATATTCAAGGGAAAAATGACCAGATGAGACAGTCTTCCCTCCAGATCTCCCAGACCCTGGCTTCTCTAAGTTGTCAGTGAAGACAAGCAGGAAGAAGGCCAAAGAAATGTATACAAGCTAGGTGTATTGAAGTACCTCTACAAGTGAGCTTGGGTGGCTCTTTTTAAGTGCCTGATAGAATCTCAGAGAATAAATTTTCTTTATCATGAAATTTCAGAGCCAAGTTTTTCAGTTACACTGAGCATTTAAAGAGGGAAACTTCTGCAAACCTATTCTGCAAGTACACAATCTTTTACATTTCTTTTAGCGTGTAACATTGAACTGTTCCCTTGGTGAAGGGGTGGAAGCAAATCCATAGTGGGGTGTTGTTTGTTCTCAGGGCATTATCAGACAAATTTCCAGAAAAAATTTAATTTATCAAATATAGAAAAAATAATTGCCAATATCTTTATTTTCACAGAATAACCCATTAAAGAATCCCATATGATGAATACATTAAAGTGATGTTCAACTTTGTATAATAGAGGTAGTGGCTGAATATTTGCTTTTCACCAGCTATCCTCTTTGGGCATCGGGCCTGACTTGCTTAAGTCATAAGAAGAGTGTAACTTTAAAGTATGCCCTGATTTCTTCATCTTGTTCTTTTGTTAGTGACAAGCTGCTAGCTAGAAAGAGGAGCTAAATTATGTGGTTTCAAATCAGGGTATGATTGTGCAGGACCAGACTTCAGTTCTGACTGTCCTTTTAAATCCGTCCACTACATACAAATGTGGTTCCACTTATTTAACACTTCTGCAAGGAAAAGGAAATCAGACAATGAAGCTGGTTTGTGAATATCACTGAATCAGACTAGTTGAGGTGGGAAGGGACTTCTGGAGATCATCTGCTCCAGCCCCCCTGCTCAAACAGGTCCACCTAGAACCAAGTTGCCCAGGACCATACCCACACAGCTTTTGAATATGTCCAAGGTGGAAGACTTGTTCTTGTCAGAGGTGTTGGTAAATATAATGTTATAACTGCTTTGCAGATGTCGACACAATCAACCTGAGGCTAGTACCATTGCTAACAGACCTTTAATAAACAACTGTTACCCCAACCTTTGAGTGACATTTTTGCTGGGAAGAAAAAGGAGGAACGCCAAAGGACAGCTGTTCACACATGGATCTCAGGTCTAGCCTGATATGTGATTGCCTAAAGCCACCTCTCCACTCCTACCCCTAAAACTGGATGAATTCTCTCAGAGCTTTCATCTGTTCCAAATTTAGAAAACAAAACCAAAAGAGGAACATTTAAAGCTAAGTGTGTATTGCTCAGCCTCTTCAACACAGGCAAGAGAACGTTTTCTCCCAGTGAAAACTGTACTTCCATATATCCATTATGCCACCACTCCATCCATACATATTTTTAGGCACATACGTACAGTTGCAGAAATCTAACCCCCTTTTCACTCTCTGGTTATGAAGGAGATCATGACTCACGAAGCTTATTCATAAGATGAACCAAGGCAGTACCAACAGAAAAAAGTCTTTCATTTCAAAACTCTGAGCCAGAAGCTGACTTCCAAAGTATTACGTTGCTGTCCTACACAATGATTGGGGAAATTATACGGGTTAGATGTAATTCACCATTGGTAAACCTTATTTTTTTTCACCACTACACAGAAATTCAAGTTACTGATGTGCATTAGAGACTGCTTATCTCAGTCACACAAGTTTTTGCCTCAAAATTTTAAACCTCCATATCTACTCAAAGTTTCTCATGAATTTCACTTTAAGACCCATTATAGTAGACAGGTTTTTTTTAGATTTGACTACAACTGTGTGTCTAGAGAGTCTCTGTAGTACAAATAAGCACAAGGTTTGAAAAAATGAAGGGCTAGGAAGATAACACATGAGAACTGGGTCTTGCGTGCTATCAGGTTGTTAGAGCTTAACAACAGGAGCTGGGCCAAAGCATTCAGTGCATAGCTAAGCACTTCATTACCATGATGATGTTCTTACTTAAGCCCATGCAAATTCAGGCAGGCCCGTTCCCACCCTTTTTTATCTAAAAGCCACGACAGCAAAGGAGAATTTCCTCCACTACACAATACCTCCTGGTTAATCTCTCTCATACCTATGCATAACTTCTGTTCTCCCAGAGTCCCACCCTCCCACTCCTCGCCATCGCCCACAGAGAGCAAAGTTAAATATCTCAGCTAAATGGGCAAAAAAAACACCAAAAAAACCTCCTCATGTGCTGGGAACTTTTACAGACTCTGGGGTTTCCTTCTGTTAGGCAAACACACATTCAGGTCAGTTATAAAATTGCTCTCCAAGAAGGACTTTGGGAGCAGGGTTGCAAAAAAGCTACATCTTAGTACTCAGTTCCGGGATAACTCAGTTAATTAAAGAGAACATGGTGTAGACAACGTTCTCAGAGTGTGCTTCATTTTGCTACAGTAGCAGAGTGAATACAGCACAGCCTCACTTTTACCCATCCATTAACTTACTGTCCTTGATCAAAGACTATATACCGCCTATCGTGTTCAGAGCAGTTAAGGCTTATAATTTAAATTGTAAACTTCAATATTTAAATAGAACTGCATATGTGATCTTTGTCACCTCATTTTCATGAATGGAAAAGAATATTCTGACACAAAAATTACATACTTAATTCTGCCTCACCTTCTTCACTGACCTCCATCCCACACTGCCTTGGGTTTATTTCCTCATCCATCAACGGGTCAAAGTAATTTCTGCTGTATTCATTTCCTGTGGAAAGCACATGAAGTAAGGGTCAGTGATTATTAGAAGCACATGAACCAAAATGTTAATTTTGAAATCGACACCAGCAAGCAAAGGGGCATTTTTTGCTACTTTATAAGCTTAATTTTTTTAACAAGTCCTCTAAGCCTACTAGTACTGCAATTATCATCTTGTGAAAGGTCAGAAAAGGTAATTCTGGAAACAAGTCCACTTTATGTTACTTTTTCTCAGGAACTAATGAGAAAAACTCTTAAATTTAGATGATGGAAAGATAAGACAAATTTTAAAAATGCAGCATCCCCAACATAAACTGAATTATTCTTGAAACACATTGCACAAGTGAATTACCCATGCTGCAGAGGAATCTGTGTTTCACAGCTGACCCCTCCAATTTCAGCAGTTTTAAATTTCACCACTGAGGTTTCAACGTCTGGTGCATCTTTAATACTGTATTCAAACAGAGAAGTGTTTAATTACAGAGGATATACTAGAATACTGCCTCATTAATCTGAACAGCAATTATATTCAGTTGAGCTAGGTAACTAATCCAAGATTTTGATGGGATAAAACCACTCATTTTAGCACTTTCCATTTCAACAGCTAGTTTTATCTGCTCTTTAGAAACTAATCAAGTTTACAAAAAAAAGGTATTTGTAAGACTTATCAAGGAATAATGCAGCATCTAGCTGCCTAGAGGAACTGCCAGTAAAAATCCAGAATCATTTCTTTACACAAGGAGGGAAGGAGGGCTTTTTCTTCAAAATATGTCTGTCCTTCAGCAGAAGTGCTACACTCTATTAAAACCATCCTCACATTCAATGGTTTTGCAAACACAGTAAATTATTACTAAACAGAGAAAAAACCAAATAATTAATTATTAAGTCCATAACAAATTATAAAGTTGCTTGAATAGACATAGGTCTATATCCTGGAAAATACGTAAGAGCTAAATGTACGAGGGAGTTAATTCATCCAAGATACACTATAGTAGTCTACAGTGTATTTGTTTTAGGATCAAAAATAATCCAAGCAGCAGCTCCTTTTCAGAGACTAAATGAAACTTTGATATGAAACTAGGTTTAATTTATATTTCTGGACTGGCACATTTTGACTGTCAGTCTCTGTTCCTTCAATGTAGTAAGTACAAGAACTGAAAATTTGCTTTACCTTGAGGTCTCAATAAAGAAAAAATAAATGAGTTTCATTTTTGTTACTTTATCTGTCAACAACTACTAGGCTGGTATGAATCTTGGCAGTATGTAATCAAAGTCTTATGTACTGCAATAACAGAGCCATTCTACCTTATTCACTGTAATTGTTTTCTCTAACACAAAGCACCATGATGTTATATGAACACCCCTTCACATGTTGGTAAAATAATTCACCCATGTGCTAAAAAAGAAAATGATGATGCATTTCTTTATTCAATTACTTCATAGTTGTAAATGTAAACTGTTGGAAAGTATGTTGCAACCATACAAGTAATACTCAGCTAGAGCATAGGCTTTTTGCACAGTCTTAATATCACAACAGCTTTTATTGAATTTTAATACCCCATGCTCTTTATCCAGTGGGTCTGGTGTGAAACTCTGAGGAGTAGACTTTTGCGCAACTCTTCTGGGCAGAATAATTGGCATTTAGAAAGAAGTGTCATGTTAAATTTGAGTCTGCAAGGCATGAAAACCATTATTCAAAAAAAGAGATACACTGACAAACACCATTAAACAGCTTGTTCTTTGGTCCTCTTTAAAAAAAGAACAACCTCAACCCTTCTTTGAGGAGTATGAGACATTTCATCCAGGGCTTTGGCTCTGTCAGAACTGCACACAGCTGAAGACAGAATGTTAACCAGAAGTAAAAAGAAGAACGAGGTTTGATTTCTCCAGAGAAATGTACACCCTTTAAAACCTACATAGGTAGAATGAGTGGTAAATGCCAGAGTCACCTCCTTACGGTGATTTTATAGATAACAAGCCATTTTAAACTGCAGGAGTTCACAGAAGACTTTCAGTGATGTTTTCAGGTGGTGGCAGGGTGGGAAGGGGCTTGGTCTTTTTCCCCTCCTCAGCCACACATACACCTTGAGAATTGGTGTGACCATGAGGTCTGGGCAGGTCCTAAGATTTGTTGGGGGCAGAGAGAGTTGCTTTAGTTTTAAAATACAAAATTATCAATTTTAGTCAACATAACATACTGCCCAAGGCGTTTGTTAATAACATTTTGTGAACATGTGAACAGATTACTAATCATTTCACATTTGCTTTTGGAAACATTTGAAAGTGTATAACATGTAAATTAACAGTCCACTAAGGAATTCGCATTGCTCTGCTTCGTGGTATAAACACAGTAAAGTAAATGTTAATACAGACCTTGCTTGCAGGTATTTTGAACAGCAGCATACAGCTTGGTGCTTTCAGACAGCAAGTTACTTTGAACACCTACTCCTACAAAGACTTGGTCAACTTTAGAAACCTAGGTCTTTGCTTTGATCCGGAGGTTTGCTCAAATGCATTAACGCAATTTGAAACCCTATTCACCCCTCACAATTGTGTTAATTCATGTGAAAAACAGAATAGATAATTCAGGAAATCTGAATTGAAGTAAAAAACCACAGATTATCTATAAATTAAAATAAAAATGGAAAGAAGGGTGTTGGCACAACAGTGACCAGGTGGGAATTTATGCAGCTTAATTAAAGCAAGAGGAGTCGCTAATAAAATTAGCATAATCCTTGGATGCAGCCCATGGGACTGCACACGTATTACTAGGACTGGATGAAACTCTAAGATGGCTTTTAAGCTAAATGTCTGTAGTCAATTATACAGTCTATGTCCTGAGAATACCACAGAAATAGCTTGACTAAACTGCATTTCTACAACATCTTCTACTCCAGAAAGAGATCAGGTAGCCTGTATCAATATTACATCAAGGGTACAGCATGGAATTTGGATGACAGGCAATTATTCCATTTATATTGTACTATTGATATAAGTTTTTAGATTAATGAAAGAATAGACAAAACTCTGTTGGATTTGTTAAGTGCTTCTTGACTAATGTAAAAATGAAGGAATTATTAATAGCTAGGTGACTGATTACTAGAAGTTTGAATAAGCATTTACTGGTGCTTGTTTTCAGAGGGATGCTTGCTCTTAGGGTTTTGGCATGAGCCAGCTTTCATTAGAAGAGAGAATGCAGATTACGGTCTGAGCAAACTTGCCTTATTAAGTAACAGCTCTCCCTTTTCAGGCAGCAGTGTGGTCAACACATGTCTCTACCAATGACTAGGCAGAACACTACTGGGCATTAGTAAGGCAACTAATAAAAGTTTTTTACATAAGATAGAATAAAACAGAGGAATCTTGGAAAGATGAAATTCCAGTCTCAGACATCATTTTGACCCAAAGTGCTTTTCAAGCATAGTGATGCAGCCAGGAATGGAGAAGAGTAGTCCTCCTTTCCACACAGCTGTCTTTAAGCATTGATTTCTTCTAGAAATTTACATCTAACTTTATCATCTATACTGTAAGTATAGATAAATATTATCTATATTATTTTAGATGTAGATCTAAAATAAGATTCCTGGGAAGCACAAAATTATTCCAGATTATCACCAAATACACAGGGGGGGTAGAATGTTTTACATAGAGCTTCAAATTTTCATGAGTACCAGGCTGAATTCAATGAAAAACTATGCCTTAACGGCATCCTCAAACGGAAGAGCATTAAGCAAGTGACCGGACAGTAGATTATATCTTGAAAACACAGCTTGTTAAATACTACCATCACCAGGCAACTTCTCAATTTTTAAAAAGTTTTAAAGGTATCGTATGGCATTTTCCTTATCCTCAGCAGAGACCGTAGGAAATGAGTAAACCACATAACTGTGTCTTATGTTTATACTGCAAGCCTTGAATAAACTCACTTGTCAGCTTTGACAGGACACTGGCAAAGGGGGTGTTCATGAGCTTGAGCAGTGCAGATCATGCTGAGCCTTCCCCAACACTTCAAAAATGCCACACTGCACTCACAGCACCCACTTTTTTACCCCCCTGGCCCACTCCACTCCTGGAAGACTTACCACATTTGCTGCTGTTAAGAAAAGGTACAGCATGGGAAATTTTTTTTTTTTTTTTTTTTTTCCTGCAGGCAACAGAGGGCACTGTGCCAAGGGACGCCAGTGTGCCAGTGTGAGACCTGCTGCTTCTCCTGGAGAAATGCTGTTGGTTGAAGGCGTGAGAAAAAGATTTACTGATGATGACAGAGTTCATTTAGGAACACTATTAGATAATGTGACACACATCAATGGGGAAAATGGATACTGAGTGCTCACAGGCTAGCAGGCTTGGCTGGTCCCACACTATTCCTGTGAGGGAACTTGCCAAATTTCGAGGGTCCGACAACACTATTACGAAGCAATTTCCAAGCGTAATAAGTTAGCCTTAAAAATATATATTCAGTCACCTTCTGAAGGAGTATTTCCTAATTATAAAATGCATTCATTCTTCACAATTCTTCTCCCCCTACCTTTCACAAATTCAATTTTAGCACATTACTTAGATGAGTGGTACAGTATCCCTGTTGTTGAAATTGCATGCAATGGATCACGTTTTGCACACTACATTACACCTTGTGCCGTTCTGCTGATTTCAATTGGATTACACATTGTGTAATTCAACGCAAAATTACTTCCAATGACAACCCTTTTATTCCTATGCATACATGGTGATCCATCATGCCCTGCATATCGGGTTTGTCATTTCCATTTCAAGTCCCTGTTGGAATCAGAAAGCATGGAACCACATACACAGAACTTGAATTATTAGATATAAACTTTGCCTTTGTTTAAGAAAAAAATGGTACTTTTTTGATTCATATTTCTGGTACCAGCCTTTATGCAAACCATTTTGTCCAACACAAATATCCAGTGTCGCAAGCTCCGATTTCCTTCACATGCAGCACAAATGTGAGTTTCCAGCAGATGCGTGCTTTTTCATCTGCATTTACTGTCTCTCCGTTGAGTACCTACCATTTCTTTGGAATTAAATTAGACCCTGTTCAAAAAGCTGCAGCCTCCAGTTCTCTGTAAACAGACTGAAATCAATGCACTTGCTGATATTTTTAACAAGTTGATAGCCCACACAGCTCCTTCATAAAGTCCTTTTTTTGTCTGCGTATTCCCAAGTCAAGGTCCTCACCCAGTTACACTCTTGAGCAAAAAAAGATTTTTATTGCCCTGCCAAAGTTGAACTACCTTTGGCAGTAACCATTCCTCAAGCAAAGGCTTCTCTCTACTTTGGCTTTTGATAAGGAACAGAACTGCTCTATTTTATGGTGGGATTTTCCCTGTAGGATGCACACAGCACTGTGTTAGATACATACAACCCAGCTCTGCAGCTAGAAGGTGGTGCAGCAGAGTGCCACGTAGAGACACTAATTTGCTCCCAGAAGCAGTATAGCCATGTTAATGCCATGTCGTACCTGGGCTAATTAGATGAATAGTTTCTGGTCTTCAATTGAAAGAGCTTGCTTTCCCTCCTTTTTTTTTTTTTCTTTTTTTTCCTCCCTCAAATATTGTTAATCTCTGTGGGCAAATTTATTGGAGCATGATATGAGATGTTAACAGCGCCTGTTGCAGATAAAATGGTAGAATTAATTAGAGCTTTTGATTTTAGGAGATAATGTACTTTTGAAAAAAGATTTGTGTATTGGGGATGATGGGGAAAAAAATGAATGCTTCTTGTCATCTGGAGGCAATTTTAACTTGAATCATCAACATTTAGGGTCAGACTGCCTCCAGCCTTTATACAAGTGTGCAGGATACAGGAGAAAACAATTTGCCTTTTTTTCATCTTCCATGTAAAAGCCACAGAGCATCACAGTCTCCAAAGGTGTCTATGCAACCACCAGGTGCAAGGCAGACCACGTAGTGGAAGGATGCTCAAAAAGCCCTGTGCCTGGATTCTGCAGCTTGCATACATGGTGAGCACCCCAGAAAGATCACCGTCTAATTTATGCTGACATATATTCCCTCCGTATAGTCAGGCTGAAAATTTTACTTATCTTGTAGAAATGTAAACAGTGCCATCCCACAGAGCTCTTCTCAGGATTAGCTGGACCAAACCTGTGTAACTCTGTAACTGTGGTGAACACTAAATAGTGCGAACTGGCATAAGCCACTTGCACATTTTCTGATCACAGCATCTGAGAACAAAAATGTATCAAATGCTAAATTAGATTAACGTTTGCTTTACAGGCCTATGATAAAATGCTAAGCACAGTAGTCCTGTGTTAAGGGATTGCTTGTGACATACATCATTCATCTGAGGTTGAGCAACTGCCCTCATAGTCTTCCGTCTGCCAAAGAAGGCATATTCCTGAAGGATTAGTGCTTCTGTCATGACAGTTTGCTGGAAACCTTTTGCTGGGCGGAGACCTTACCAAGCCAGCCTGAACATTAGGGCATTCTACAAAGTTTTTTGCGTTAAAATCCTTTAGAGAAAAGAGAAAAGCAGCTATTGGCTCACCTTGAGATCAGGAGCCTGGCTATTGAGGAACAGATGAACATAGGTTCCTTTCACTCTAGGTTTGGGTGATCTAACCCCAACTATTTTTCCCAGGGACATTTGTCTACTAGACCTCCCATTGGAATGGCCAACATGAAAATTTCTGGCAATTCAGTATTTTCTGAGGGGAAGAAAGGCAGAAAAGTTGGTTGGATTTAGTCATGAGGAAACTCTGAGTACTTTCAGAAACAAATAAACTGCAGTTTGGCAAAGATAAAGCTGCTGCTAGATGACCTTAATTTCATAAACAATATGTGAAAGAAATGAGGTGATAGGAGAGATTAGCAAAGAGTTAGTATAGAATCAAGAAGAGAAAATAGGGTAGAAGCCACTGCAACCAATTAGCTAGCTGAAAATCAGGAGATTAATCTGAGTAAATAGTCAGCCAGTTCTCCTGGGTCACTATAATATTTAAGAGCAGTGCTATGTCTTCACCATATAAGAGCAATGATGAAAAGCATACAGCAGAAAGTGTTACTCAATGGCCTATTCCTGAACAACAGTCTACTGACAATGATGATAAAATTTGGAATTTTGTCCATCATGAGAAATATGACAGTGAGAGACACAGAATGGCAATGTGAGACACAGAGCGATGGACTGGGGATCAGAGGTTTTATATCTATTTCCATCACAGGCCTGCAGGGTGACCACAGATAAGGTCTCATGCTCTGCCTCAGTTTCTCCACAAGAAAAGGATGCAGGAGCACTTTGAGTCACAAGAATAGCCCCCACCAATCTGCTCTGAAAAGTGAAAAAGCCTCTGAAAAGAATACTGGAAAGCTGTAATCAGTTTCTTGAAAACAAGAATCAATTTACAAACTCTCCTCTTTAGGACACATTCTGTTATCTGAGGAAAGGCAATGAAAAAGTCAACAAACATACCTGTGAATTAAGCTGTTTAGGGGCGGATGCAGCCAAGTTGCACTATCATGGACCTCTGCACTGGCTATTTAATCTCCAAGTGATGTGTGCTCTGCAGAGCAGCTTCCTGTGCAGACACAGGCAAATTCCAGGAACAGGTTTTAAGGCTGTCTTGAACACACAGCTGACTATTCACACTCCTTCCTGGTATCCTTAGCATGGAGGTGTGTGAGAAGGCATCCCAAAAGTAGGTGGAGATTTTTCTAGAGAACACTTCCCTCCAGCAACTGCTGACAGAGGAACAGGCTATGACACTGTTGCAAGATGGAAGAAATGATAGCAACCCCTGTAGCTATTATTTTCTGCCATTAACCACACAGGCGATGGGTGGAAAGATAATGGAAGGGCAATGCCATCTCCATGCCCTGCCTTCAAGTGCATAGCCTGAAAATCCAACCTGATGTTTATATAATGTTTTCAACCTGTAATCTGCTAAATACTGTGATTAAATAATTGTGCTTAAGGTTATAAATGGTTTTAAATTGTACAGTTTAACACGAAGCTTTAGAATTGACAAATGACATTCTTCATTGGGTAAGTAACTGAACCTAAGCCTGGGGACTGAGAGCTGCAAGAGCACCCAGTGGTTGTGAAGGGGAGGAAACCCCAAAACGAGGAGTATGTTATTGGCATCTGGGGAAGAAAAGGGGACAAAATTGAAAGGGAGCAAAGGAGGGACCTAAAACATGTTTATTTTACCCAGGTTATGTTGTTGTGTTTGGCAGACATTGCCCTTAAGGTAAGGAAGCCTGGCATAAAGTGGCAAACGGATTGTCATTTTACTGGCATAGCAAAGTTTGGGGCAACATGCCATGTGGGTGTGTGTGGGCACCCCCTCCTAGAAAAAATAACTTCCAGTGTGGGCTGCAAGTCTTGCCTGCTAGGGAAAAAAAAAAAAAAGGAGACTTCTGTGCCAAAATCTCCCTTGTGAACTGCATAGTGGCTCCTGAGAGCTGAGGGGCAGGAGTGGAAGCTGTGGAAGAGTTTCCTCTATGCTGGAGGATGGTGATAGTTTTCAACACCACATGTGTTTTTGCTATGAGCTGAAATGACAGCAGCTATCCAAAGCAGCTATGAACATGGAGCAAAGCAAAGGAAGGCAGGATCAAGGAACCGACGCCTTGGGCTCTGGTGGTCCTAAACCACAACAGATTGCCGCATGAAGGGGTAAGCTACCTGCAGACCTAGTCTTCAGTGAGGACTATGAAATATGACCACTTATACATTACTATATTCATGCAGTTCACAACCTATGCAAGTTGATTTTTCTCTTTCCCTCTTTAATGAGGTATTGTTACACTTGGGAATGGGGAACATTAGCTCATAAGGTACCAGAAGGCTTAGTTCAATTTTTTCCCAGATTTTGGGACAGGTTTGAAGCTGTTGTTTTATTAGCAGCCCTTGATAAATTTGAACTGGCCCCTGTAACTGCCGAACAAGTCCTGACATAAGTTAGAGTAAGAATAATTTAATGCAAGGTTGGACCAGATGATCTCTAGAGGTCTTTTTTAATCTAGACTTCTTTATGATGATATAAATGGATGATTTTTTTTTTTTTTTAATAGCTGCGTGACTTAGAGGCAGAGCTACGTGAATAACTGATCTTTTGGTTAACTGGATGAACAGAAGGTTGAGGAGGGAGACACAGTGTTGGGAAACAAAATTCTCTAACTCTCAGCAAGCTTCCCTCTCCCACTACAGAAACACTTAGCTGTGTATCAAAGCATTGCATTCCAGGGAAAATGTAACAATTTCTACTCTTTTCACAAAGATTATATTCAGTTAGGGTTTTTTGAACAAAATGCTACTTAGGATGAAAAATCAAAATGTTTAAAAACACATTTCAGGCTTTTAAAAAAATGTGTTGTTTTCTTGAGGGAACTATTCATGAATTTCTGAAGAGGCGACTGAAAGCATAGATAGTCTCCAGTGAGCCCGACTTCATTTTTTGCCAGATAGACTATTTCATTAAAAAACAATCAATCCCTTTGTCTGCTTAATCACTGTTCTGACAGGCTGCAAAGACGAAGAATTCCTGCTCCGTGCAGTGCTGCACAGAGTCACATGGAGGCTAAATGGAAAGGCAAACCTAATTTTACAAGGGGCCATTAGTAGCTGTGGGCTCTCCAGTCCCACAAGGATAAAATCTTAACACAACAAGGTCTAGCGTTTTAAAAGCAAATGCCGGAAGTTCTGCTCACCAGCCTGTACTTACCCATTTAAATACCTGGGCTGGCATGCAAAGGTACTTAACGAGCAGCATCGCCACTTGTAAGTTTAATGGGAAATGCTGGGCGAACAGGACTTTTCAAAGCCAATCCAGTTACTTTGGTACCTTAGGAGGTCTCAGTCCCTGGATGAACATTTGCATATTCGTGGCTGCACACAGTCTACTTGAAATTAATGAGACCACATAACCCAATAACGTAAATTTTTATGGGTATTTAGGGAAGATTTTGAGTCTGACTTCAGGTAGTTTTGCTTTTACGTGAAATCTTGGCCCAAGATTTTCCTCATATACCTTCCAAAATGTCTTCAAATTCTTTTCCTCTCCTTCTTCCTCACTGGATTACTAAGTAAAAATAACCAT